>NW_003852488.1:2108127-2124535 GCF_000181295.1 Otolemur garnettii | reverse complement strand
GTCCTACTAGTGTGTTGTTATGACTCTTTGTTAAAAGAAATGAAAAAGTCTTAATCACATTTCTTTTTTCTTAGTCAGAATTTAGGGGAAATAGCCTATCTGTGTTGGTTATTTCTCACTTGTGACTCACTTGGATAACTTTTTTCCAATATAAATATACTAAGCTTTTATCACATTTATCAAATCACTGGAATATCGTGATTCATATAAGCCATGGGAGTTTTGAGAGGACCATTTAACAAATGCAGAAGGAATTCATGCAAAAGTATCAAGTTTGTTGTCACACTTGTATGATTCCTTGGCTCTTTGAAATAGTTCCATGACTTTAATGAATAATATAATGCTCTTTAATGACAATTATTATTAAGTAAAATTTCTCACTATCATGTCAAACATTTGAATCCTTGACCCTCATTAAATAAATATATCTGCAGAGATTTGCAAAGCATTTTTCTCTTAGGCAAAGTATAGGATATGCTAAAGATTTTTACATGAAAGATATGAGATTATTAGAAGTGTGGACAGTGAACAGAAAACATTTTGATTACACTGTGACATATGGGAATCTAAGTGACTTTTGCGTCATCTATGCCAGGAAATATAGGGTGTCCATAACATTCATGTACAATTTAAAAGCATCCGAACTTTATGGACACTCTATTGACTATTTTAAATTGCACATGAACTTTATGGACACTCCGTATGTCTACATTGCGTGTGACTCCATCAGGATATTTTATTTCGTCCTTTGAAATATTTGGCCTTCAACTTGCCACCACTAAAAATGACTCAAAAAACATGGCCTGCTTCTTAACTATAGAAGTCATGAATTAAACCCAAATCCCTGGGGTGTCTGTTATCCCTGAAATACGTGGAAACAGAATGCTTAGAGGAAGTGCAAAAACAAAACAAAACAAAACCAAAAAAGCATACTGCTGAAATTCTTGGACAAATAAGGAGAACCACTCTGAGCGGGGACTAACTTGGATTGGAACATATGTTTGGATTACTCAGCCAAAGCACATAATCAAGTTTAACAAAACAAAAGCTTGCTCCTATGCTTGCCAGGGAAACTTGTTTTGTCATCCTGAAATCTGCTTCACTTGAAGCAAATCTTTCTAAAGCCAAAAAAAATCCAGTGATAGATGACGTTGGTCTTGGTCCACCACCCTGAGTATACAGGTAGGGCATCAGTCCACTGTGTAGAGAAAAATGTCAATTGCATACATTTCGTTTTCCAGCCAAGAAAACAGAAAATTTAAATGTATCTTACTTAAGTATACATCTAGTATATTCTATAAAATATCCTTTTCAGATTATTAGAAATCAATCTATAGGTCAGTCTTCCTATGTACTCAACACTGAGCCAGTCACATGGAAAGACATATAAGACACAGCCCCCGTGATCATCCCCTAATTAATCAAACAATAAATATTTGGAAACCCCAAGTCAAAAAGCTTCACCAGAAAGCAAGACTTTAATTCACAACTGTTAATCCCAATTCTCAAGTTCAATTGATTCAAACAATATAATTCTGAAATAAATTTATATATTTAGAAATACACTAAGCTTTATTGTCACCATTCAAAATTTCTACCCACATAGGGAACTATTTTTTCTGTTCCTAGAACTACTTCTTCCCAGAAGTAGTTTCCATTTATAATTTAAAGTCAAACTTTATCTTTATCCCTCCTTTTCAAGTTATCTTCTTGATTTAGTCTTTCCTAAAGTCCTCCCTGGCCCCAAGCTAAACTCACCAGAGAACATCTCAAGAAGTTTTTAAACTGAAGCTTCCGAAGTAAGTTGGTCCTTCTCTTCAGGGGAAAGCAGAGGCTTAATGGTCAATGCTTTGCAGTAGTGAGCTCACCACCCCAGAGAACAAACCTGGCAATGAAGGTGTCATTCCCAGGAAAAACAAAGAGGTAAAAGAAATTCAAGCCTAGGGGAATTTGCTTTTGTCCCTAAGGATTAGTTGTATCCCTATCTTTTCAGAACATCATTGGATTCTGTAAACCAGTAAATTCTCTATTTTTCTTAAACTAGTTGAAGTTGGGTCTCAGTCCTTGCAACCCAAAGAGTTCTAGACAATATAACTGCCCTCATTTCTCATACACCCAGGCCCCCTTCCAGATTGAAGGCTTCCAGGAATGCAAGGGACATGTGTTACTCATCATGGGTCCTTAACAGGATTCCTGGCACAGAGTGGCTGCTTCACAAATGAGAGAATAAATGAGCTGCATGAATATATCATGAATTAATAAATCTAGAAGTATTGTCACTGTTTTGGGTTCTACTTCTCAAGTCCTCCCTCTTGGTCTAATTTAAACACATAATCAATCTGGAAAAGGGAGATGGAATAGAAAACATCCACAAAGATAAACACATAAACATGATCATCCATGGAAATAGCCACTTATCTTGTTTATTACTTATCTTGTTTATTACTGGTTGAATAACAATTTATATTAGGTAAAAGAAAACTCAACATCCTTTCTAAGCTTACCAGAATTTTAAACTTGGAGACCATCATGAAACCAAAGCTTATATTAAGTAAATTTCTCTCTCTCTTTCTTTTTTGTTTGTGAGGTTTTTCTATATGTAAGTTTAATAAATCTACCTCAACTTATTTTCACACAGCTCTTCATAGACACACTAATTATGATACCAACAATACCTTTCAATATGATGCAAATGTCATTGTAAAGACATTTCATTGAATCATTCCTTTAAAAAAAGTAGCAAAATATTTCTTACACAAGAATAAATTTTTAAGAAAATAAAAGGGTATTTGAATGAAGATAGAATGGTCAATTTACATTCTTTTCCCATCAGAAAAAAAAAAAAAACAGTTGGTTGTGGGAGTAGGTAGGGCCTTGCCATACTATAAGATAGCTGATGGGACACCAACTATACCACAATGAGCTGTTCATACATTCAGTTCAATTAGAGGGAAAAATAAATAAGGTTTTTGGCCCCCAAACTTCACAAGGCCAGACAATGCTCTGAGATTTCTACTTTGTGTTTGCTTTGGTCCAAATTATCTTACGTTCCAGAATTCTAGAATTGGCCCATGCCAGATAAATTTTTTGATTTACTTAAGTCTAAATGTGAAGCTCACAGGAAGTACTATGAGCACCTCCAGGCTTTGAGATGTGGAAATGCTCTCTAGGGCTCACAAATAACCACTTTGTGTCAAATTAGCTCAGTTTACTTGGCAGAAGACTAGCCTCGCAGCTGTAGGGAGTGACAGGCGAGTCCCCCAGCTACTGGGGCCATTGGCCAGCACTCTCTCTCACACAGGATTAATCAAAATCAGCAATGTTTACTCTTCAAGGTCTTGTTTCAAAACTTCTAACATTGTATTTCTAAGACCACTAAGAAGAGAATTTATAGCAACTTTTGCAACCTGCTTAAACATTCAATCACAATGTCAGGAGATATTACTTTCTAAATTAAATTCTTCATGGCGCAACTGAAGGCTTTACTATGTTCTCTCTTTTGGTGAAATACAGTACAAATAGTCACTTTCTTCTGCGAAGTTAACACCCATCATAGCAGAAGAAAGTTCTCTTAGTTAATAGCCTAAATGTCTCCTTTAATGATCATATAACCAACTAGGGGATTCTCCTCACAATCCTTCCTGGGTTCGTCTTCATATACTAAAGTCCTAAACTGGATACAAACCAATACGAGCACTTTATAATTTTCCTCTAGCAAAGTTATTTGACTCATAATTTACTTGTGAAAACCTTAAGAAGTACTCTGCCCTCAACATATATATCCTCACACTAACACATTCACGGGCACTATAATTTCACAAAGCAGTGCCCAGAAAAACAGCCAGCTGCACTCACCATTTCTTCCCTACCTACCTAATCCTCCATCCAGGACAATCCGGCATCTTGTTCAAACAGTTAAAATTGTTTCTGTCTAGATGTGAGTTGACAAATCTAATGAACACTTTTTGTTTCATATTTTAGCCAAGTTTTTGGCTGTATTTGACTCCTTTGATTCCTTTACCTCTGTGCAGGTAACATCATTTTTTCCTCTCTCAGGAAGCACCTTTGACGTTTCCTTTAAGGCTCTTCCTTGTCTGCCTTTAGATGTTCATTATCCTAAGGTTCCAGTCCGGGTACTCCCTCTTATCTTTTCTGTGTTTCCAGGATCAGCCCACCGCCTTCAGTACCTTCAGCTACACCTGCCAACTGGTAAGTGATACGTCTAGGTCTTCTCCCTCAGTTGTCAGTTTCCTTCCCGCACTGCCTGCCAGAAACCGCACCCGCGTGAACCCAAGCACTTCACACTCAACATGTTCAAAGCTCCACCCTCACTGGCCAATAAATCACTCTATATGTTCTGTGTAGTGAATGGCACAGCAGTTACCCAGAGTCTCAAGCTAGAAATCTGAGGCTCATTCTTGCCTATTCATTCATTCATTCACTCAACAACACTACACTTTCATCTCCCCTATCCCAGCACCACACAAAGTACTTGGGATGGAATAGTGATGAACGCAACAAAGTCCCTACCCTCATGGAGTTTACAGTTTAGTGGCAGAACAGAAATTAAGTCAGCTACCAGATAAAGCATTATAGTTACAGAATGTTATAAATTTAATGAAGTAAAAGCATAGCATGCCATTAGAGTATAAATGTGACCGTCTACTTTGGGCTTTGAGGAAATCACATTACCTCACGTCTAATAACGACTACTGTAAATCTGACTGGTTCTTCCATTCCTCTCCTCCCATTTCTGGTGTTCATTCATATGTTCATCACTTATCAGCAATTGCACAATCCATCCTCCTAACATGCAAATCTAACTCCTGTCACTCCCACACTAAATATCTCTCAGAATCTTTCTTTCACCATCAGGTCAAAATCTAAATTTACTCCACTGCACACATAAGAACTTTCATAAGATGACTTACACCTTCCCCTATCCATGGAAACTGTTCTTGTGGAGCCTCTCACATCAAACGCTATTCACCCATTCCCTACATCTGACTATTTCCCATTCATTTTTAAATACTTATTCTAAGATAGCTTCCTTCTCTTTCACCTTCAGTCCAGTCATCCAACTACCCAAACTCAGAAAACAACATTCACACAAGCTACAAGTGGCACCATTGGCAGGAAATTCAAGGGGAGTGACACCTCTCAAGAGCTATGTGCAGGCTCAACCTTGCCCCAGTCATGGTACAGACTTTCTAAAGCAGTGATTCTAGAGTCTGAGCACCGATACATCAGTGCTAACAAAACTGTACTGTCCCGCTTGTTTCTCATGACCTTCTGAACTGAACTATAATTTCAGGTGGGCAGGGCCACATGTTTATCTCTGCGCGGAAGCACATAGCTAGTTTTAGAAATCTAAAGTATTTAGAAATACTATGCCTGGTACATAGTATGTACTCCAACAATGCTTCTGCGAATTTGAAAGAAGATCAAATAATGTTTAAAAAAAAAAGGAAAGACAATAAAATAATAGACAATGGAGTTAGCTATTATTATTATTATGCCTGTGAGATTATACAGGAAAATATATCTTTAACTGGTGCATTTTTCAAGAAGGACATTGGGATATCTTCCTCTTCTTATTCTTTTGCCTCAAATAATCTATCTTGTTAACAATCTAATCTCAGTGCTTCAGAATCCTACCTCTTCCAAAGTATCTCTTTATAGAACATCCTAGCAATGTAATGTAACTACAAAAGGCTTTCTTCTCATCTAAGATAAAATGCTGTGCTTCCTTGAGTGTAAGGGCAGAGGTGCAAAACAAGAAACACTTTGTTGCCATACCCAAGTGCATGTTAGTTGTGTTTTAGTTTGTATCATCATCTTCTTCCCTCTCTCCACCCATCCTGAGATACTATCAATACATCTTGTCTCTTCAAAGGAAGTTTAAGGGCTTACCTAAATAATATACTCATAGGTGCTAAGATAGGTGCAGAGATAGACATATAAAATACATATATAAAATCTTGGGTTTTCTTATTATTACATTAGTACTACATGATCACTGCCAAAAGATACAAGTGTTTCAGAAATTAATCATTTATAAGATAATTTTTTCTCCTACTTTCTCCACCCAGAATTCTTTGACTTAAAAATATATATGTCTTTCCTTTTATCTTTCAAAATCAGAATAAACTGATATTAATAGTGTGATACTTCTGTCCTTTTACCTATGCAGATGTCTTCATAATCATACATATACACGCCATATAGACTTCTAATTCTTTTTTTATAAAAATGTGATTATGCTTTGCATATTGGTCACCAACATCATTTTTCACTTAATACTGCATGACAGTATTTTCAGGTCAGTATTTGTAAATTTGACAAAGCTCTTTAAAACAGATTAATAAAGTTCTATAGTATGGATGTCTCATAAATGTAAACATACCTTATTTGTGTTCCTTTATTTTATAGAAATTTTTAATATGTTTGCACACATTTGTTTAAATAATAATGCTATTATTTCTAAAACTTTCTAAATGTATCAAATATAAAAGACAGAGGTCCAACAAAGCCAAAAAAAGTATTTGTTAACAAATCAAGTGGGTATCCCACTCAAACCCAGAGCAGGAGGTTTCCCCAGTCCTCATGCTATAGAGGACCCTGGCCCTCCTCCTGCCTCACTCCCAGCCCTAGGAAAGAAGCATCTAGGGCCAGTGGAACATACCTTCAGGAGCCCACACTTGTCACTCCTATTAGGCAGGACAGGATACCAAGGGACCTCCAAGGCTCTCTGAAAGACAAAAAGTAGGTGCCCTGACTAGGTGCTGCCTTAAGTAATTGTGCCACCTAAGATAAAGGACAAGGATGAGCCCCAAGCAGGATCTCATCTTGGTGCTACTCCACCTTAATCCTGTCCCAAGTATTGCCAACACCAGGGGAGGAGAGAACAGCCTACCAATCTTTCAATCAGAACTTAGGTGTGCCAACTGCAAAAGAGTGCAGAGGACTCTCCAGCTCATGGGCTAAGTAGCATAAATACTGCAGAGTCTGGCAGGTGACCTATACGCTAATTATCAAGTCATCAGCTTAAATCTGCAGTGCAGTCCGCACATTCCCATGGGCTTTCAGAGAGGTCCACATGCTCAGTAAGACTCAGTGGTTCCAAGGCGGCATCTGTATCACAAAATGGGTCCAATCCAAAAGTATATAACAGGACTCTAGACCATAACCAAGGCCACTTTTTGTCTTAACAAGGGGATCTGTTGCTTGTCTATTGCTAATGTATCTTGCTCTGTAAACCTGTATTTTGCTCTTGATCTATAAACCTACCATTCTCTTCCTCAGTAACCTTTGTTTTATGCTTGCCTTGTTTTTGATAGGTTGGGTCATTCTCTGGCCAAGAATACACCAAGAACTATGAACTCAGACAACTGCCTAAACCCTGACCCTCCCTTCTAAACCAGACCATAGCCCAGTTCCCTGGAATTCCCTACAAGTGGGCCCAAGATTCTATCCTCCTGAGAAATAGTCAGGAAGGATTATTTGCAACAGGAAGAGTGGAGTTTGGGGTACAGGTTGGAAAGTTTGCAGACATGATGTGATGACTCTTATGGTGTGGTAAGATTTTGAGATGAGAAAAGAAGAATAGTCCATGGCCCAGGAACTAGACATCCCTGTGCTTCCAATGCTTCTATTTGTCAAAGTAAAAGGATAGAATATACTTTATGGGCAGTGCCTGTGGCTCAAAGGAGTAGGGCACCGGCCCCATATTCCAGAGGTGGTGGGTTCAAACCCAGCCTGGCCAAAAACTGCAAGAAAAAAAAAGACAAGAGAATAATACTTTACATTTTATTAGTTTGGCTTATAATTTTTAAGTCTTTAGATATATACTATATAGACCTCCATTTGTCCTTTTTCCCCACATACATTAGGGGCAGGCCTGAAATGAACAAATCAATTGTTAACACTTGAAAAATATTAAAAATAAAGAACAATAGGAGAGAACTAGAAATATACAACATTAAGAATGAAAAATCAGCATTAATTTCTCATAGTACACAGCTATGATTTAATAAAAAAAAGAATGAAAAGTCAACATTATAATATATACAACAGAAATTAAAGAGAGAATACTAAGAAAATGCCTATCATTTAGACAATAGACAACTTCATAGAAAACTACGCTAAAATTGCCTCATGTTAAAAAGGAAAATTGTAACATGAAAAGAATTGAGTAAAGCAATAAGGGAGTAAGTAAAAAAACTATCAGGAGAGAAAAATAAGATCACTGGGATCAGATAAAGTTTTGCAGGTAAGTTCTGCCAAAACATCTAAGGGATAGATAATTCCAATCTTATACACAATTTTTCAAAAACATAAAAGGACAAAAAGTTTTCATCTTATCATGCTCTTGATACCAAAACTAAACAAGGACAGTCTAAAGAGGAGGAGTATGGGCTCATACATGAAGGTTTATGCAAATGCTGAACCAAATATCATGCAAGCCAAATCCAACAATTAATAAAAATGATATGTCATGCCAAATTTAGTGTACCCCAGATGTGCTACAGTAATTTGGTAATAGAAATTCTGTAAATAAAATGAATGACTTCAACAGATTTAGGAGGGAAAAAAGTGTGACCATCTCAATACAGAAAAAGTACTCAATAAAATTCAAATCTGACTCATAACAAAAACTAAGAAAGGAAGGTTATTTCTTTAAAGAGATAGTGTGTACCTAAAAAAAAAAAAAATCAACAAAAGTAATTTAACAGGGAAACATGATTAAAAGTATTCCCCTTAAAATCAGAAACAAATAAAGAGAAAGAAATAAAAGGTTAATTTCCAGAAGTGGAATAACTTAGCTGTAGAGAATGAATATTTTTCATTTTTAAAAATAATACAAAATTGCCCTCCTAAATGGTTTTATTACTTAAACTGCTACTATCAATATACGAGCGACCATTTCCCTATAACTTTACTGGTATTGAAAGTTATTAGTCTTTTTAATCATTGCCCATCAGATAAGAAAAGAAATCTCCTTATTGCTTAGTAGGAGTTCTTAATTTCCTTTGCAAAGTTTTATGGAATAATTTAGGTTGTAGTAGCACACTGTTATTACCAAAGGTTGGGGTGGCAGGAAACAAACAGGGGGCCAGTTCTCTTAACTGAGCCTGATGGCTTCAGTTAAAGAATATCTCTAATAAAACTTGACCAAATGGGATTACAAATCTCGGCAACATAACAATTTTGTTTGCACCAAAATTTGAGCCAGGAAATTCTTATCTATCTCTGCTTCGTGCCCTATTCCAGCCACCATGCTCCTCCAGAGGTTTCATGGCAGGCAACACAATGATATCATTCTGGTGTTTTCAACTATGGCAACTCTCGCAGCTGCAGGGGAAGACCTTTCTCTAAGGTCTCAGACTGGAGATACCTGCTGCAAGCAATGCCTCTCAGATAAATGTGGATGACACAACTTCTACTGTCTTAAGTTTGAAATGGAACTGACCAACATATGCACGTTTTTTGCTGACAGAAGATATGAAAACACAGTGATAAGAAAATCAGAGAGTAAAATTCTCTTATATCCTTGTTTTAATTTCTTTCTCATAGCTAATACGTTTTCTGGATGACAAAAGTTCTGCAGAAACCTATTCCACATTCTACAACCAAGCGTCTAGACAACAGTTTCCAATAAACCTTTTGCTCAAATTACCAAGGATAGGAGGCTTAGATTTCAGAATTCTATGAGTTTCTGAAATCTAACCCAGCAGCCCTCCTCCTGTTACTTCTTGTTCTTTCAGAGATAACTTTAGTCCTTCCTCAGAGGACATGCTGGGGTTAAGTTTTAAAAATGCAGGTGAGGGAAGTCTTTGAATTAGATAGCTCTGAATTAAACACCAGCTCCTCCACTTAAAGGCTGTGTGACCCAGGGTGAGGTTCTCAGGTGCTTTCATTTCCTCATCTGCTTTATAAAAATAATATGGCCAACTATTGGATGATTGTAAAGATCAAATGACATGGAAGCACTCAATCATATCTGCCCTTAGTAAGTGCTCAATAAATGGTAGCTTTTATCATTATTATTTCTCTCAAAACTTTTCCTTTCTAGGTTCTCCAATCCTTCTTGCTCTTCAGCAGTTTGCTCACCTCCTCAAAGAGCTTTCAAATTCAGTCTTGGATTAGCTGGACTCTCACAAACCCTCAGAGCAATTCACAGGTATACCTGCACTGCACCCTCTAGTGGTGCTCAGGGACTGACTCTGGCAGTGGTTCTCAACCTTCCTAATGCTGCAATGTATTTTCACTGTTAAAAGGGGGTCACTACCCACAGGTTTGAGAACCACTGCTCAGAGGCTCTTGCTTGATAGCCTCTGGGGGATAAGCAAGACCCTTACACTCAGGGTCTAAGCGCATCTCACGATGTCAGGTGCAAGCTCTTCACATCCAACCCACCCCACAGCCTAGTGGTGGTACTACTCGCAATGACAATTCCTGAGGTCTGGATGAGGCTCAGGTTCTATGAAGACGGGATGGGGTGAATTACCAATCACTTCTAACAGGGAGCTTTCAAGCTCCAGAAACCAGGTATGATCTATGCCCACCTGGGACCCTTGGATTCGTGTATGTAAATGTTATCTGAAGATATCCCTGACTATCCCTACAGGTGTGTAGGGCCAGGCAGATATACCTATTGTGAGCTCACATTTATTTTTCCCCTTTCTAAACTAGGCTGCAGTTGGTTCTACAGCATGATAATAGGTGACTAATAAATGCTATTATTAGCTTGAGGTTATATCTGTTCTTGAATCTGGATGTTCAGAGGTAGTAAAGCCAAAACACTGATGAAATTATAGGAGAATATTGACAAATTTTTCCCCCCTGTGGTACATTTGCATTTTATTTTTTTTAATTTTTTTATTAGATCATATTTGTGCACATTAATTCTATCATGAGATACAGTGTGTTGTTTCCATATACAATTTGAAATATTTTCATCCAACTGACCAACATAGCCATAATGTCATTCTCATAATTATTGTGTTAAGACATTTATATTCAACATTTAGAAAGATTCACATGTACCCTTATAGGACAAATTTTTTGACATCAAATTCCAGCACAGATTTTCAAATGCTCATCTCCCTATTCAATATGAGGTGAAATGAAAGCAAATAGCTATACAGTACTTGGTATGCATTAGATACTATTTTAAGTGCTTAACCTATCTTAGCTGATTTAATACTCAGAACAACTAAGGCATTTATTTTCTCCATGTTTTATATGGTAAAACTGAAGTTCAAAGAGGTAAGTTGGCCAAGATTGAACACTTACAAAATGGCAGATATGGGTGAGTAACAAATGGCATAAAGAATACTAAACTACAACTTGAGAGAGAGAAAAAAGGAAGAAAGAAAAGAAGGAAGTAAAAGTAAGTGTGGGGGCCTAAAAGTTCACTGAAAATCACTGACATGAGTCAGGTTGATTAATAGGAGGCAAAGCACACAAATTTATTTAACATGATACATATGAGCCCTTAAAATAAAGACCCAACCCCATAATGGGGTACAGAAGCTTATATACCAATTTGAGATTATAGAAAGAATATAGGCTCAGAGGGCAGCGCCTGTGGCTCAGTGAGTAGGGTGCTGGGCCCATATACCGAGGGTGGTGGGTTTGACCCTGGCCTCAGCCAAACTGCAACAAAAAATATCTGGGTGTTGTGGTGGGCACCTGTGGTCCCAGCTACTCAGGAGACTGAGGCAAGAGAATTGCCTAAGCCTAGGAGTTAGAGTTTGCTGTGAGCTGTGACACCACCGCACTCTACTGAGGGTGATAATGTAAGACTGTCTCTAAAAAAAAAAAAAAAAAAGACTATAGCCTCTGAGCATAGCCAAAAGCAAGTTTTAGTGGCAAGATAGGTTATGAAAGGAAAAAAGGAAGAGGCTTGGCTAGGAAAGGTGGTATGGTTATGTAGATGAAGCCTCATAGGTGGCAGCCCTCAGAGAGAATAGATAGTAAATTTTTTTTTCAGACCTTTAAAAGTGTCAGACTCTCTGTTTATCTTTTCTAGATCTGGACAAGGCCTGGCTGCATCAATGCAGATTCTCTACAGATGCGCATCCTCCCCCGTCAACAAAAGACAGTTTTGCAGAGTCAGGTATTTATGTACATGTGCCCCCATGTATAATGCACACCCAGGTTTTTCACCCAAACTTTCAGGAAAATGTCCTTTAAGAAAGTAGCTGGCACTTAGCCAGAAAAAGCATATCGGGGTGTGGGGTGATTAGTACTCCTCTGGTAAATATGCAGATGGTACCACCCTTCCACAATTGTCTACTCTGTGAAAGCTGCCCTTTCCCTTTCTCCCAGTAGTCCTACCCTCCACTCCATATCTGGGGCCACCGCCAAAATGATAACACACATGGCTGCCCATTCTGTGAGCAGCTCAGCCAGTGGACAGCCAGGCAAGTTCCTGGGGTGTGCAGGGGGCTCCCTGTCCCTTCCTCATAGCCAGGCATCAGCCATTACCCCACATGGCCACCACCTGCCTCATCAGCCCCCTCACTTCCTCCTCCCCCCAATGACAGTACTCAGCAGAAGCCATACCAGTGCACTCCCACTGGGATCCCACATCCTCCTGGACTGAAACTCTGCACCCAGCAAACCCAGGCAAGTGGAGACAGCAATTCTGGGAGGCCTGCTGGGCTCTGCTGCCCCCAAGCCATCCTACACATATATAATGCACTATCTGACTCTGGAGACTCTTGCTCAGGGCTTCTGGTGTTACACTCATTTTTCCCTCAAAAATTTAGCCCAAAAGTATACATTATAACAGAAAAATATGGTATTTCTGTCCGCTGGCTCTGTGGCAGCCATCTCAAAATATGGCAAAGAAATATATTTTGGGATAAAATATTCAGATTTTTTTTTAAATAAAGGAAAGAAGAAAAGAATAAATGAATAAGTGAATGAAGAAAAAGATACATGACACATTTAACGCAAAACAGAGACCACCTAAATAACTAGATAGAGCACAGGAAGATGGTGCCCTGGCGATATCTCCTTTGCAGCCATATGTGGTGAGATAGAGGAGAAAGGACTCCAGCCACCTATGGCTGGGGGCGTGGCTCAGAAACATGAGTATTTGCTTCAGGGGCACAGGGAGACAGCAGGAGACTCTAGGAGTCAATGAAGAGGTTAGGAGCAGTGGAGAACCGGCACAGGTGAGTGCTTGGGTGCCAGCAGAAGCTAGCTGGTTCAGTGATGGTTTTCAGGCAGAGAAAGCCTGCTTTGCAGACTTTTCTTTCTTTTTTTTTTTAGACCTGAGTGCACTTGCTGGAGTTACTTTGGGAGAGCTTAGGTGAGAGAGTGATCTTGAATAGCACCCAGGGTGGAGCCACCAGGTGAAGTGGAGCTCTTGTCATTTAGCTGCTGGCTAAGCGAAGCCATTGTAGGAGAGCTTCCTGGGAGGAACAGCCTGCAGGGTGAGGCCTGGCAGTGTGAGGCCAGTTCTGCTGCACCTGTAGAACTGGGCAGCCACCAGTGGGGAGACTTGACTGAAACTTACTTTCCTGAGAAAGCTACTGTGTGACCAAGGAACATTGTTTGGAAAGGACAAGGCATGTCTATTAAATAGGCTGACAATAGCTTTAGGCTCCCAATCCTGTTGGGATTGAGGGCAAAGAAATCAGGAAGACGTAGCCAGATCTCCTTGGCAAGATAGTGGCTTACTGTACCCATCTTACACTGCCCTATCAGCGTTGTGATTAGCATTTCATACTCCAGAATATCACCTATTATCCAGGCAATATATGGCAACATATGTTTTTTTCCTTTTTTATTTTCAATTTTTTCCCTAGATATTTTTTTCATTTTTATAATTTTTTATTATTTCTTTCTTCAATAGCAAGGGCTCTATTTTTGCTATAGTTTTTCTGCTCCTTCTATTCTTTTTATTCCCAATTTTCTTCCTATAAGGTTTTTTGATTATTTTGTTCTGTTTTGTTGTATTTTTATTTTTCTATTTTTACTTGCTTCAATAAGAAGGGATCCATTTTTATTGCCCTTTTCTTCTTTCTGCCTCTTTTCATCTTTCTTTCCATTTCTTTCCTTTCTCTTTTGGTAAAGATTTTTCTACTTTTCTTACCTTTCCCACATAAATTTCTCAAATAACAACTAAAACATACTCCTATTTTTTAACAGCTTATATAATTTTATTTTTAATTACATTTATATACTTTTATTATTTTATCATTTTCATGTTCTGTTTTATTCTTTGTGAATTTGTGTTCCATTTATGGGACAGAGCCTCACTCTGTGGCCTTGGTTGAGGTGTCACAGCATTGATGTGGCTCAAGGAAATCTTTATTCTCTGGTTTAGGGGGTCCTTTTAGCATTGGCCTTTGAAAGGATTTTATTAATAGGTCATCACTGTGACAACGTAGTGCTTTTTTTTTTCTTCTCTATTTGGTGGAGATGGGGTCTTGCTTTTGATCAGGCTGGTAAGGAACTCCTGACCTCAAGGGACCCACCTAACTATCTCAATCCCCCAGATGCAGGAATTGTGAGTGTGGCTCAAAACACCCTGCTGAATACTACTATTACTTCTGTCTCTCTCTTTCTTTTCATCTCTTCTTTCTGTTAATTTCTCCCTTTATTCCTTCCCCCTTTTTTTCTTTTCTCTTTTTTTTTATCTTTTCTCCCTTATTGCTCTTCACTTTTCTATTCCTTTGGGTCTACACCAAAAGGAAACTTCCACACCTAAACAAAGAGGCAAGGTAATATGAAGAGAAGGAAGAAGTGAACGAAAAAAATAAGGGAAAGAAGCAGATGGGAAGAAAATACTCATGAGGAACATTTTCAGAAGCCAACAGAAAAATCCTGGCAACATGAAAAACCAGAACAGAGCAACACTTCAAGGAATCATGAGGTAGCTACCACAGAGGATTCCACCTATAAAGATATGATAGAAATGACAGAAAAGGAATTTAAAACATAGATGATAAAAATGATGAAAGAAATTGCCAAAAAAGTAGAAAATAACCAAAAGCAAATCTAAAATAGAAGTAAATAAGGGATGAAAGATATGAAGAATATAGAAAGAATATAACTGAGCTTAAGGAATTGAGGAGTCAGACAGGGAACTTAAAGGTGCAATAGAAAGCATCAATAACAGATTAGACCATGGAGGAGAAAGCATCTGAGAGCTAGAGGATAAAGCTCTTTATCTAACACAGGCAGTTAGAAAGGCAAAAAAGAAGAGAGAAAAAACAGAATGTTCACTCAGAGAATTATAGGACTTCATGAAGAGTTCAAACATACAACTTATAGGTATCCCAGAAGGGAAAAAAGAATGCCCCAAAGAAATGGAAGCCCTACTGAAGGATATCTTTAAAAAAAAAAAAAAAATTTCCAAGTATCATCAAAGATTCCAACACACTCCATATTCAAAAGGATATCAAATATCAGGTTTTCTCAACTCAAACAGAGCTTCTCCAAGATACATTGTTGTGAACCTGACCAAAGTCAACATGAAAGAGAAAATTCTGCAAGCAGCCAGGAATAAGTGCCAATTGACCTACAGGGGCAAATCCATCCATCCTGACAACTTCAACTTGCTTGAAATTGTTCAAGCAAGAAGAGAATGGTTATCTATATTCTTAAAACAATTTTCAGCCCAGAATTCTTTATCTTGCTAAGCTAAGCTTTACAATTTATGGAGAAATCAAATCTTTTACTGACAAACATTGAAGAAATTGGCCATAACAAGATCAGCTCCACAGAAAATACTTAGACCTATTCACACTGACCTTCACAATTGACCACCACTAGCAAAGTAAAGACCAGAAACTAAGAAACAAAACCTAGCTTCCACAGTGAAGCAAAGGATTAAACTAAGCTATGGACTTACAAAAAATAAAATGAAGAGAACTCCATAACAATTATTAATTCTCTCAATAAATGTGGCTTGAATTTCACACTGAAGAGGCACAGGCTAGCTGAATGGATAAAAAAAGAAGTATAAGCCCTTCATATGTTGTCACCAGGAAATATACCTAGCCTTGAACAAAATAAGACTCAGAGTGAAGGGATGGAAAACAATATTTCAGGTAATTGGAAATCAAAAGAAAGAAAGGCATTACAATTATTTTCAGATATAAGTGGATTTAAAGAAACGAAAGTTAAGAAAGATAAATATTGAGGGGGGAGAGGAGGGGAGGGGAGGGCAGTGGATGGGTGGAGGGAGGGTGATTGGAGGGATCACCTCTTGTACCCTTATCTTTCAAGGGTACAAGCAAATCTTTCTAAAAGTAGAATATAAACGTCTTAACAGGGGAGGGGGGTGGAGGGAGGATGATTGGCGGGATCACACCTATGGTTCATCCTATAAGGGTACATGTGAATCTCTCTAAATGTAGAATATAAATGTCTTAACACAATA
>NW_003852488.1:2106652-2107739 GCF_000181295.1 Otolemur garnettii | reverse complement strand
ATTCTGGAAAAGGGAATAATACAAGAATAAGACTTTTCAACTCTAAATATTTATGCACCCAACTTAAATGGTCCCAGATTTATGAAAAATACCTTAATTAGTCTGAGCAATATAATATCCCATAACACCATAATAGTAGGGGACTTTAATACCCATCTTACAGAGCTAGACAGATCCTCTAAACAGAAACTAAACAAAGATACAAGGAACTTAAATGCTACCTTAGAACAACTGTGTTTAATAGACACATACAGAACACACCATCCCAAAGCTAAGGAATATATGTTGTTCTCTTCAGCCCATGAAACATTCTCTAAACTAGACCATATCCTAGGAAACAAATCAACCTCAACAAAATTAAAATAATTGAAATTATACTTGTATCTTCTCCAAACACAAGGCAATAAATGCAGAATTCAACTCCAACAAACATTTTCATCCCCACACAAAGGCTTGGAAACTAAACAACCTTAAGCTGAATGACAATTAGATCAAGGAAGTGATGAAGGAGGAAATCATTAACTTTCTTGACCATAACAACAATAAAGATACAAGCTACCCACTGTGGGACACTGCAAAAACAGTCCTAAGAGGAAAATGTATTACATTTAGATGCTTACATCTTTCTGAAAAACAGAACAAGAACACATCAAGAACCTAATGAATTATCTTAAGGAAAGAAACTGAAAAGAAAATGTAATCCAATCCCAAACCCAGCAGAAGAAATAACCAAAATTAAATCAATCAAAATTAAATTGAAACCAAAATAATCCTTCAGAAAATCAATGAAACGAAAAGTTGATTCATGAAAAAGATAAAAGATAAATAAAATCAATAAACTTTTGGCCAGATTAACTAGGAACAGAAAAGTAAAATCTCTAATGATCTCAAATCAGAAATGAAATAACAACTGATACCTCAGAGATTATTTCTGACTACTACAAAAAACTCTATGCCCAGAAATTTGATGATGTGTAGGAAATTGACCACTGCCTGGAATCACATAATCTCCCTAGACTTAACAAGGAAGAAATAGATCTCTTAAGCAGACCAATAACAAGCACTGAGATTAAAAAAAAAAAAAAAA
>NW_003852488.1:2105489-2106632 GCF_000181295.1 Otolemur garnettii | reverse complement strand
AAAAAAAAAAAAAAAAAAAAAAACAGTAAACAACTTCCAAAACAAAAACATGCCCTGGACCAGATGGCTTTACACCAGAATTCTATGAAACCTTCAAAGATGAGCTTGTACCTATACTGCATAAACTATTCCAAAACGTTGAGAAGGAAAGAACCTTCCCCAGCCCATTCTATGAAGCAAACATCACCCTGATTCCAAAACCATGAAAGTACCCAACCAAAAAGAACTACAGACCAATTTCACTAATGCATATAGATGCAAAAATATTCAACAAAATCATAGCTAATAAATTGTAGCTACACATTGAAAAAGTTATACATCATGATCAAGCAGGCTTCATCCCAGAGATTCAAGGCTGGTCAACATATGCAAATCCATAAATATAAAGACCATATGTTTCTGTCAATAGGTACAGAAAAATCATTTTATAAAATTCAGCATCCTTTTCTCATAAGAACACTTGTACATGTGAATCTTTCTAAGTGTAGAATATAAATGTCTTAACACAATAACTAAGAAAATGTCATGAAGGCTGTGTTAACCAGTTTGATGAAAATATTTCAAATTGTATATAAAACCAGCACACTGAACCTAATGACTGTATTAATGTACACAGCTATGATTTAATAAAAATTTAAAAAAAAAAGAAAAAAGGCATAGGTGGCACATTTCTTAAACTGATTGAAGCCATTTATGACAACCCACACCTACTATCATATTAAATGGAGTATAACTGAATGCTTTTTCACTTAGAACTGGAACCAGACAAGGATGTCCACTATCACTAGTATTCAACATTGCTCTGCAAGTCCTAACCAATGCAATTAGGCAACAGAAGGATATAAAGGGCATCCAAAATGGGGGCAAAGGAGGTTAAACTCTTGCTCCTTGCTAATGATATGATGTGATACTTAGAAAACCCCAGAGATTCAATCATATCATTCCTGGAAGTGATCAAGAAATACAGTAAGATCTCAGGATATAAAATCAATTGTTCACAAATCAGTAGCCTTCATATATGCCAATAATAGCCAAGTTGAGAAGCAAATCAAGGACATAATTCCCTTCACAATAGCTTCAAAGAAAATGAAATACTTAGGAATACAACAAAAGAGGTGAATGATCTTTTTCTTTTTTTTTTTT
>NW_003852488.1:2098654-2105376 GCF_000181295.1 Otolemur garnettii | reverse complement strand
CCTCCGCCTCCCAAGTAGCTGGGACCACAGGCGCCCACCACAACACCCGGCCATTTTTTGGTTGCAGCCATCATGGTTATTTGGTGGGTCCGGGCTGGATTCGAACCCGCCACCTTAGGTGTACGTGGCTGGCGCCTTAGCCACTTGAGCCACAGGCACCAAGCCAAGGTGAATGATCTTTACAAAGACAATTATGAAACTCTAAGAAAAGAAATAGCAGAAGACATTAACAAACAGAAGAACATACCATTATCTTGGCTGGGAAGAATCAAATTGTCAAAATGTCTATTCTACCCAAAGTTATCTACAAATTCAATGTAATCTCTGTTACAATACCAACCATACTTTGAACAAATGGAAAAAGTAGTACTTTGTTTTGTATGGAATCAGACAAAAACCCATATAGTGAAGACTATTTTTAGCAATAAAATCAAAGCAGGAGACATCACTCTACCAGGCTTCAGTTATATTACAAGTCCACAGTAAACACAACAGCATGGTACTGGCACAAAAATAGAAACATAGACATATAAAACAGAATAGAAAACCAAAAAATAAAACCAGTGTCTAGTTGCCATCTGATCTTGATAAACCAAATGAAAGCATAGAGTGGGGAAATAATCCCTATTCAATAAATGGTGCTGGGAGAACAGGATAACCACATTTAAAAGACTGACACTGGACCCACATCATTCACAACTTACAAGAATTGACTCACAATGGATAAAATATTTAAATCTAAGACATGAAACAATAAAAGTCCTAGAAGAAAGTGCAGGAAAAACTCCTAAGAATGTCGGCCTGGGGACAGATTTTATGAAGAAGACTTCAGTGGCAATAGTAACAACAACAACAAAAAAAAAATAAAGAAATGGGACTTAATTATACTAAAAAGCTTCTGCACAGCTAAGGACACAACAAGTAAAGCAAATAGACACTCTTTGGTAAGATATTTGCATGTTACAAATCTGACAAAGGGTTGATTACTAGAATCTACAGATAACTAATTCATAACTATATGAATCTACAGAAAAGGAGCAAACAATCCCATCTATTACTGGGCAAGAGACATGAAGAGAATCTTCTCTGATGAAGACAGATGAATGGCTAACAAACATTTGAAAAAAACTCATTATCCCTAATTATCAGAGAAATGCAAATCAAAAGCCCTCAGAGATATCACCTAACCCCAGTGAGAATAGCCCACATCACAAAATCTCAAAGCTGCAGGTGCTGGCACAGATATGCAAAGACAGGAACACGTTTACACTGCTGGTAGGACCACAAATTAATATAAGTATGGGGAAGCCTCAAAGAACTCAATTAGACCTCTCATTTGATTCTGCAATCCCATTACTGGGCATCTACCCAGAAGCAAAAACCATCATTTTATCATAAGGACATTTTCACTAAATTGTTTATCACATCTCAATTTACAATTGCCAAAATGTGGAAACAACCTAAATGGCCATCAACCCAGAATGGATTAACAAACTGTGGTATATATATTATAATATATATAGACTATTCAGCCATTAAAAAAGACGGAAGCTTCATATCTTTTGTATTAACCTGGATAGAGGTGAAACACATTCTTTTTATTTATTTTTTTTTTTTGAGACAGAGTCCCACTTTTTCACCTCAGTAGAGTGCTGTAGCATCATAGCTCACAGCAACCTCAAACTCTTGGGCTCAAGTGATCCTCTTGCGTCAATTTTTCCTTTTTAGTAGAACAGTTTCTCACTGTTGCTCAAGTTGGTCTCGAACTCCTGAACTCAAGCAATCCATCTGCCTCAGCCTCCCAGAGTGCTACAACTACAGGTGTGAGCCACCACACCCAACCAAAATACATTTTTTTTTTAGTAAAGTATCACAAGAATGGAAAAGCAAGAATCTAATGTACTCAATTCTATCATTGAAATAGTAGGCAACCTAATACATACCCACATAAGAGAAAAACTCAAATCAATTCAAGGTGGGGAGGTGGGGAAATGAGGGAGGGGGAAGAGGGGTGGAGGATAGGAGTGTGTGTGTTCCCACTTAATGGGCACAATGTTAATGTGTATAGCACACCTCTTGGGGGCTGGACACAATTATAAGTGGGACTCTACTTAAAAAATGTAAACATTGTAACCTAGTTCTTTCTATCCTCAAAATAACCTATAACAATAATAAGTAAATAAATAAATGGATAACACCAAGAGCATTGTAAAAGGATTCGGCATGAGGAAAGGAACTTTGAAGCTGTGAAAACAATCCAATTGGTATTCCTTAAAATTCAGATAATTGCCCAATCTGAGTTTTGAAGAACCACTACAAATTCTTGCTCTGGGTCACACTTTCTAAGTGTGTCATAAGTGTCATAAGAACACTGGTACAGCATTGGATGTGCTCTATGAAGTTGATGCTGCAGTAGTCGGGGTCTTCCCAGGGCATCGAGGCACATACTGGACAAACCAGATTTGGTATCCTTGCTGTGGAATAAATGCAATGTTCCAGAAGTCCTTCCTGATCAAATCTTCTCAAAACGATAAGGACAAGGAAAGGTGTAACAATTTGCAACATTTCTTGGCTAAAGGGACACATCCTTAGTGGTGGCCTTCACACCTTCCATGGTGTAATTCTGGTATTTAAAATAGGTAGCTACGTGGGCCAGGATCTTGGATAAGAAGAAATTCTTACAGCAGCCATGGCAAGACATCTCTGTGCTCTCCGTCCGCTGCTTGAGGTCCACAGCTCAGAGTCTAGGTGCCAGAGTGAAACAATAGACCCCACTGACAGGTTTCCTTGGCTTCAGACATTCCCACAGTCATGCACAGCAAAAGGTGTGTCCACAAGGCACCGGCACAGCCTTCTTGTATACCTCTAAGCACACCAGACACATGAAAGGGCCTAGGGGGGTGGCCATGTTCCCCAACATAGGTATATAAACTTCTGGGCCCCATTTGGATGTTAGGCAATCACTCTGTAATTTTCCCCATAGGTACATAAATTTGTAATCTCTTTCTCTTATTAATCTGCCTTGTTATGAGTTGATTTTTCAGTGAACCTTCAGGGGCAAATAGGAAGTTCTCCTTCTCCCCCACAATCACATGGTCAGATATCTATGTTAATCACACTTTGAGAAGTTATTAAGATGAGACATTGTTGAAAAATGATTTAAATACACGAAAACCTACCCTGATTTACGTTCACCACAGGGGATCGTGTGCCCTCACATAGACCTTAGTCTACATTGTAAGCCGTGGGTATTGATCATACATCTTTGGCTTTTCCGTTATCAAATTACAGTATTTATTTTTAGCATATCACAGGCAATAGTAGTGGAGGCTCCTGGGCTTGGTGCTAACAGTGTGGCACCCCTGTCCTGAAATAAATTTACATCAGCTTCACTTTTTTTTTCTTTTTTAGCTTTTTTAAGGAAATGTGACATTCTGGTCCCTACTAGTTCTTTTCTCAGATGTGGGGCTCCCTAAGCAACCTCAAATATTCTAACAGGGCCCTGTGCAATGCAAGGCCACTCACATTTGCCAGGCCACTCACACAAGTTCGCCTTTTCTCCCCAACAGGAGATTTCATAGCATACTCTTGACCTACTTAAAGAACTCGAAGCTCCTACAGTAAAAATACATGCATAAATATGTACCAGATGCACAGATCAAATTTAAGAGGAATAGATTATGGATATGGAACTGTCAACATGACCTTCACGATCACATTTTTTCATCCTCCCATGTGGTGTCCACCTGTAGTGCATTGTCAGTGGGTTTGGTTGAAACCCAGTAGGTTCTTGCTTTCAAAGTTGGCTTCATGCCTAAGGAATTTTTTTCAGCTTTGTTTTCAGCAATGTAACTGCCTATCGAACTAGAAAATATCTTTTAAAATAAATGCTTCTCCTTTAATAATTTGTCTGTAAATGAAAACTGTTTTAACCTTACCATTAGAAAGACTTCAGTTAGCCTCCTTCTTTTACCATTATCAACGTAACAAAAATTACATCAGGACAACTATAAGAGCCCAGGATTTTATTCTTAAAACTACTCTTCCATGTGAAAATGTTTCCTATAAAACATGTATCAAGCTTTTTGGAGTAAAATCTCAAAGAATTAAAAGATACAGATAGGACTAAGAAGAGAAGTACTGAACAAGGAATAAAAAGAACCTGGGTCACTACTAAGGTTCTCTTTGGACAAAAGAATACATGGCCTTTTCTCAAACACCCAGCCTTTTTGCCACACAGACATGGGAAGCAATTCTAGCAACCTACTCAGCTATTCATGAAGGGAACGTAGGTAAGGATGATTCAGTACAGCTTTGTAGATTTAGTGTTTCTCAAAGACAAATTCTGATCTTGCACTTACTTGTTTAAAAAAATTCATAGGAGTTCTCTGAATGTGGGTTCTCTGAAGTTCTTAAAACCAGACAATCTTCTTGATGCAATGGATGGAAATGGGAGTATTCCCCAGATGAGTCAATTATGTAATAAGAATATTGGAATCTTCTACTTTTTCATTTGCACAGCTAATGTTTACTAAAGGTATGCCAAGTATATGCTATGGTCTTTTATCTACACTCCTCTTCAAAATTTAGAACATGAATCTTATACTATTTAACTCAGAATGAAATAATAACAGAAACAAAAGCACCCCTTCAGAACGCATTAAACAAATTGAAAGATTCTTTCATATTAGTCACTGGCGCTCTACCTTGTCTAGATAACCTAATGTCCATCTTCTTCCCTGAACTCCCGACCATGGCAGCCTTTGTTCAGGCCCTCCATACTTCTTCCTGGATAATGACAACAGCCTTATATTTGTTCTTTCTGTCATCAGACTTGACCCCTTCAATCCATCCTTCCCACAGCAAATGATCTTTATGTAGCAAAAACCTAATACATCCCTCCTATACATTCCCCTTCCTGCGTAGCCTGGCTCTTGAGTAGGGAGCTCAGTGCTGGGATGACAGCAAGTGCCTGGACCAGAAAGCAAGTAGTAAAGTATATCCACAGGAAGAAGGAGCAATGAGCCTCAGAGACCCCTGAAAGCACCTCAAAGCAGAGAATCCATGAAGTGGATCATGGGTGCCTATGCAAGGAACCAAGGGGATACTGAGGAGTGAAAAAATGAGGTTCAATAAGGACAATAACTCTGAGAGACAGTGGACTTTTGTCCACCCAGAACCATGCTGGCTCCTTTTTCTAACTCTCCTTCTTTCCGTCTGCTCTGCTCACTTAGTGATTATAACTTGGTTAAAACTCATAGAATACGTAAATGCCTCTGAGAAAAACTATCCAAACTCTCCTTGGCTGACGTGAATCACCTGATGTGTTTTCTTACTACCCTGCTTTTATTTCAATCCCCACTTACCTGTTACTATAATTGTCAGTACAACTTCCCGATGATCCCTGGAGAGCAGTAAGTCCATATATTCTCAGCACATGTCACAGTGCCTGGCATCAAAACAATGCTTGATAATGGTTATGGAATGCTCACCCAGTGTCATTTCCTAAACCCAGACTTTTAAGAATTCTAGGACCTGACACCAGCACAGAAGTTATTCCTAACTAAATCCAGAATCTATCTCTGGCTTGGCTTACAGGTGCCTTCCTATGATCGGGGATAGTACTGTTGGGTAGTGAGTGACTCTGAGAGATGAACATTTATCAGAGAAGAATAATGTAACAAGGAAAGTCAAGTGATGTACTTTTGAGAAAACTTGATTGGAAATCAAAACTCCTGGCCTTTCATTTCTATTCTGCCACTGTATGACTTCAGGCAAATCATTTCTTTTCTCTGAGCCAGAGTTTTTCATTTCTAAAATGAAGAATTAGTATGAGATTATCCCTAAAGTCATTCCCAATTGTAATAGTTTATCATTCTACAGTAGAGTGTTCGTCCATATCTATTTTCCATCTTGAATTAAACTCAACACAGGCATTATCCTTGGTAACTCATCCCAAGTTGGTCCTTTGTATCACCCTTCCTTAACATCCATCACACACACAATCCACGGTAATTAAAGGTGCCAATATTTGCTGTTCCATTTTTAGGGACTTTTTGTCATAACCATGAAATTGAGTTAAATGTGAAATATGTGGCTAATACTGATGCATGATTTCCATAGATGACTGGTAGGCAGGAATTGGTCACACTAAATGTTGGTGATTTTCAAATTTGTATTTACCATTCTTGGCCAAAAAAAAGAAT
Organism: Otolemur garnettii; assembly: GCF_000181295.1. Lineage (NCBI taxonomy): Eukaryota > Metazoa > Chordata > Mammalia > Primates > Galagidae > Otolemur > Otolemur garnettii. The sequence goes on along the minus strand of NW_003852488.1, from coordinate 2,099,170 downwards.
TGCATCATTTCATAGACTTCTCATATGCAAATATGCAAGCACAACTAGCACACAATCACTCCATTTAGAAGAAATCTACCATGGGGTTTAGCCATGAAAACCCACATGATGTGAATGATTGTTATTTCTAGGGACCAGTTGCACTGCAATCCTCAGTCTCTTTTTCTCTTTCATCACCTCTCCTCAGGCCATCTTCCAAGAACCTCAGTGTGGAAATACCCTTTCTTCAATTCATTGCTGATACCTCCTTTCCAAAACAGATGAAAACACAGGACTATTTCACTGAAACACTTTTCTCTCTCTATCATTCTAATTTATAACCTAGAAGAGACATTAAACATTATAGAGTGACAATTAGTCGGGCAAGTCAACAGAGTAACCATCACTTTTCAGTTGTATACATTTAAAAAAATATAACTAAGTAATTTTTAGTTGTTGTATAACTGCTAAACTGTATAATCCTGAGTAAGGAACTTTACCTCTCTGAGCCATATTTGAAATTAGGGAACTGGAATC
>NW_003852488.1:2096787-2098139 GCF_000181295.1 Otolemur garnettii | reverse complement strand
AAAGATTGATTCTTTTGTTCTTAATGCCAATTTGGAAAAGAAAAAAAATAAAAAAAGAATTGATTGTTTTTATTCTTGCCTTCTGAACTTCCTATCCCACACCCTTTACCCTGAACTTGGACTCTGCTCTGCCTGGTGAACTAGCATTCTACAGTTAGCCTTGGAACCTGGGATGTTTTCCAACCAGTGAATCTGCAAGTGTCAAGGACATGCACATTTTTCGAGAAATGAAATAAAGGTTGGTGCTCTAGTAAGCAGAATGTTGGAAATGTCATAGAATGAACAGTAAGAAAAGAGAAAATAAACTGAAATGGAATTACCTGAGAAGGAACAGGAGTAGACCAGAGCTCACATCGATAATTTTTTGTAAAATTTACAAAAGCAAAAGAAAATAAAAATCGTGTTAAAACATGCAAATTACAAAAATATAATTAATAGATTATGTTTTGGTATTTTTTAAAGGTACTTGAAATTCATGGTCAAATGTCGACTCAAGGTGTAAACAGAGCCAATTTTAAAAATACAAACAACATACTTTCTTTGCTTGACAGTGTATCATAAAGGAAGAAAACTCATTTAAGGCCTGATATATTATTTGACTAAGAGTGGTAACAATTTAAATTTTAAAAGAAAATATTTTTGTCTTAAAAATGCTTCATTTACCCCATTTTTTAAATTGAGATAAAATTTGCATAGAGAGAAATACATGTATCTTGTATATACAATTCAATGAGTGTAGAGAAATACATGATTACCCCAACAAAGTCACCACACATAGGGAAAACAGGAAATTGTAGCTAAACGTACCTTTATTTGCAAAATATTCATCACAAAATTTTACAAAACAGTGGCCAACACATAGAATTTTGTGTTGTTCAAGACATATTAGCCTATAGTTTTCTTGTAAATGTCTTTTTTGGTTTTCGTCATTCATTATTGGCCTCATAACATGATTTAAGCAATCTTTCTTCTTCTCTGAAAATGTTTTATAATACTGGTATTTGTTTTCTTTCATGTTTGGTAAAAGCCATCTTAGCCTTATTTTTTTTCTTGGCATGAAAATTGTAAATGAATATTTTAATTACCATAATAAATGTAAGATTGTTCAGCTTTCCTGTTTCTCCTTTTGCAATTTGTTTTGGTACTTGTTATTTTTAAGGAATTTGTCCATTTCATCTTAGTTGTTGAATTGATAAGTATAAATTGTTTTGAATATCCCTTATTCTTTTGTTAGTGCCCATAGAATCTGTAGTCATAAACCCTCTTTTCATTTTGATACTGGTAATTGATGTGTTCTTCCTTTCTCCATTATTCTTGCTAAGGTTTTGTATTAGTTTCCAGTTGTTGCTGTA
>NW_003852488.1:2058315-2096491 GCF_000181295.1 Otolemur garnettii | reverse complement strand
AGAAACATTTGGAGTTATATTTGGAACTCATCCAGATTACCCAGGAAAATCTCCTAATCTCAAAATCCATAATTCAGTCACATCTGTCAAGTCCCTTTTACTATTTTCTTCTACATTTTATTGATTGCTAATGATAACTTTCTTATTTCCTTCCATCTAATTACTCTGGCTTTCATTTCCTTTTGTTTTTTAAGCTTAAAGTTAAACACAGCTGATTAATTTTAAACATTTACTTATAAGAGCTATAAATTTTGCACTATGTAATATTTGTCTCTATCCCCAAACATTTGACCACATTCTCTAATTCAGTTTGTGACTTACTTTTTAGCCATGAACTATGTAGAAGTGGCTTTTAAAATTTTTTCAAGTATTCAGGGATTTTTCAATGTTCTTGTTATTTATTCTACTATATTCTATTGTGGTCAGAGACTGTGAAGGAGATTCAAATTGACCCCACTAGCAAGGTAACAATTTAACCTGACACAAATTTATTAATGTTGGCAGAAGACACAAGACTGATGGGGCAGAAACAAAGGATTATCACTCAAAACAAAAATAATAACAAAAGAATCAGCATTTGTGCCCTAATTCCCCTAAGGTGATGTAAAGAAGATGAGGTAAAGACTGCACATACAGTGTGCTATGATACAGGAGAGAAATCCCAAACTTAGGGAAGTTGAATCTTTCATAATCAGCTGGACATCTACCTGGCCTTTCCACCATAGGTCACTAAGACTCCATTCATTTATTTTGCAATATTTTTTTCCTACATTCTTCAAAATGCATGACATCTATAGATCTGTATCCAAGTTCATTCAGTGACCTTTCTTCCCGCTGTCTTGAATCTACTGTTAAGCCTAAACTTTGAATATTTTTCAGTTATTATACTTCTCCATTTTAGAATTTACATTTGGTTCTTTTTTATAGGTTTCCTTCCTCTGCCAAGATTCCTCCTTTTTTCTCTCATTATGAATATCTTTTCCTTTAAGTCCTTAAACACATATAACTACTTTAAAGTCCTTATGTACTAATTCCAACATTTATGTCAATTCATCTATTTGTATTAGCTGATATTTCCCATAACTATAGGTCCTATTTTCCTTTTTTTCACATATATAAAAACTTTCTATTGCATAAGATATTTGTGAGTGATCTGTTCAAGAGAAGTATTATATTTTTCTGAGGAATGTTTACTTTTGTTGTAGCATGCAGTTTAATTACTGGCTAATCAAAGTTGGAAGTTGGAATATCCATAAATTTGGATACTTCATTAGTGCATTTTTTTTTTAATTTAGCCTTTGGTATAAGGAAAATTTCCTAGTTCTAGAATTTCATCTTTATTTCTTAAATGTGACCCTTTTGGGATTTTAATGAAAAGCCCAAGGTATTTACTAAGCCTTTCCAATTAAGCAAGACTCAAACTCCAAACTCTGTCTCCTCTCCAGTGGGCATCTGTTCAACTCCTTTAGTATGCTCACTGTTAACTTTCTATTAGAATCCTTGAAGCCTCCCCTATGCATATCAAGATCAAGTATCTAGATCAGCCTAGAATTTGAGAGACTTTATTCATAGATTCAATGTTCCCTCCTTTATAAGATTTATCTCTTTTATAGATAAATTTCTATAAATTTCCTCGAAATTTATAGTCACTCTTGCAGTTCCAAACTCTATCTTCTTATGCTTTAAGCCAGTAAAACTACCACCTTCTGCTTGAGTGCTAGTTATCTCAGACAGTACTCTTCCTTATACTGGGTTATCCACTTGGGAACACTAACAACAACCAAAAAACAAAAAACAAAAAAACACACATTAAAAATATAAATTTTACCAGGCCTATTTCTCTTCTTTCAAGGGATAAATTCTTTTCAGTTTCCACTTGTTTGGGGCAACTCTCCAGCATCTTCAAATACTAAGGGTTTGTTTCCTTTTATATTTTTTACAGACTATATAATTTTTATCTGTAGGCAAGTTAGTCTCAAGCTACTCTGCCATTGGAACTTAACTCCACCCTCATATCAAACACCAAAGAAAGTGATTATCAAAGTAGCCAAATCATAAGTAAACAGAAATAAAAGTTTCAAGACAAAATTTTCCCATCTACTATCTATAACAGTGGTTCTCAACCTGTGGGTCACAACCCACAGGAACTATATTAAAGGGCAGCAGCATTAGGAAGGTTGAAAACCACTGATCTATAAAATGGGTACAGCAACTCAATATAACCTACTTTGCAAGAAAAAGTATTATCACTACAACTAAAATTACAATATTTGTTTTATTAGAAATCAATCTAAGAACCAAAAAGGGAGGAAAGTAAAATCATTTACACTGGGACTACATAAATGTATTGTAGAAATCAATATCATTATTTAGTCTTGTTTTCTACCTTGACTCTGTGAATGTTTTCTTAGTAGGTATAATAAAATCAGAATCACATTTCATGTGTGTGTACTCTCACACATAAATGTAAAGAGAATACAGACTCTGCTTGATGGTGGAAGGGAATCTAACCATCTTAGCTTATAATTACAGGTGAAAATACAAATGCGTTTATGTATCATTTGCAAACATGTAGGGACAGAAGGCTAAAATGTATTTTGAGGAACAATTATGTAACTATTGAAGCCGATAGTAAAATCAGGAAAAAAAATTCCACTTTAGGTAAATGAAGACATTTCCAAAACTGCAAGTATATAATGTTGAAGAGTAGGCTACCATCTGAAACTTTTGTTCCTGTGGAGAAAGTACATACACCATAGTAAAATGTGTAAATATTCCAAACTCTTTGAACAGTCCCCTATTACAATTACTACCGGCCAAATGGCCAGTGAAACCTTATACCAAAAACATCTGCCTGAAGCAGTAATCTCTATCACAATGACAATTCCCTACAGCAGTACTTTCCAAATATAACATGTTTAAGAATTACTAACGGATCTTCTGAGAATGCAAATTTAGGGGCTCTAAATTTTGTATTTCTAACAAGCCCCTAAGAAGTACAGCTGACCTACAATCCACACTGATAGTAGCAAAAGTCTAGAACCCAGGTGGGTGATTACTCCTGATCAGTTTAGGCTAACATCACACACTGTTTCAGGTGTCCACTTCTCTAAACAGGGCAAATCTTGGCTAGGACAAGGCTGAAGTAAATCAGATACCTAAGCGCGCAAAGCCTAAGGAGACACCTTCAGTTGTCAGCCTGCACTGGTGCAACCCCGAGCATGAGTGCCCCCTTAGATTTTGCACCCTAAATCCTTGTCTGGCCCTCCCTATTCACAAACCTAGTGACAGTTGAGACAATAATCATACAGAGTTTGGCAACAGAGATCTGAAGAAAAATGAAGAAATACCAAACAGGAGACAGAAAGTTGGAAATGTGACATAGCTTTCACGCCCTCAGATTTATCCTGGTTATAACTCGGCCTTAACCTCTATGGTGCCTGACAGCACATGAAAGAACTAAACACACTCACCCAAAACAGTAGAAATATCACAGTACGGGAGTATTGTAGGAGGAAGCTAGGATTTCTAATTTTTTTAATGGCACAGAATTTATACTTTAACTATTAAATATTACATAGATTGAAGGAATTTTTCATTTTGCTTTTGAATGACAATTTGCTGATTTTATATTGATAATTAAGTAAAATGAAACTAAGAAAGGGCAATAATTAAGAACCCTCCACTTGAGCGCTACTGAGTTCTGTGATTTAAAAAACCTATATCCATAAGAGTATAGTAATATGGAAAAGGGTCATGATGGAAAATTAAGTTTAAAAGTATAGGACATAAAACTATATTTGAAATGCTATTACAACTACTTTTATTGAAATATTATACATAAAAATAACAAATAGAATTTAAGTTCCAACCAATGGTTTAATTTAGGTTTTAAAAAAAAGTTATTCTTTTTCCTCTTTCATGTCCCTTTTCTAATAAGCATAAGTGATATATTTTTTTTTTTTTTGAGACAGAGCCTCAAGCTGTCGCCCTGGGTAGAGTGCTGTGACATCACAACTCACAGCAACCTCCAACTCCTGGGCTCAAGCGAGTCTCCTGCCTCCACATACCAAGTAGCTGAGACCACAGGCGCCCACCACAATGCCTCACTATTTTTTTTGGTTGCAGCCATCATTGTTGTTTGGCAGGCCCTGGCTGGATTCAAACCTGCCAGCTCAGCTGTATGTGGCTGGTGCCTTAGCCACTTGAGCCACTGGCACCAAGCCAATATAAGTGATTTTTTATTGAAATATTGTTGTGTTATCAAGATGAATCACTTTCAGGTTTTATTCATAAGGAAACAATCAGCAGAGAATCTAACAGCTCACTTGTCACTTATCACAAATTTTTTCAAAGATAGTTCTTACCTTAAATTTATAGAATTGACCATTAAATAGAACAATCATTACTTTCAACAAGATTCTAGCAATGAAAAATGTTAGGTAAAGTTGAAGGAGAGCCTTGTCACCTTTAGTGTTCATGAAATTCAGGGAAAGAAACATAAGACATAGTGAAGTGCTCTAGACTTTAAAAAAACAGATATTTAAGTTTTTTAAATTTTAAAAACATATATGACTCCATAACATGAGACCCTAAGATACGAAGGTGATGAAAAGGATGAGGAATAGCAAAAATTCTCCCAGGGATCAGAGGAGGGAATTTAGGTTATGCATAATGGGCTTGAACAATTAGTGACATGCAAAACCTAGCTCTATACAAGAGGACGTCCAAGTCAAAATCTCCAAAATCCTAAACCAGGATTCTCATGTCATTATAGGATAAGTAGGTGTCAAAATCTTCTTTGGGTCAATAATGAGGGAACCAGTAAGAGATAAGGCTGATTCAAAGGTATTTGAAGAATTAGGCATTCGTGGACATTTTTAAAAGATAAATTTAGAATTTGATTGCTAATTAAGTACAAGATTGATTAATGTTCTAGAGAGCAATAAAATCATAATCTTTGGGTTATCATTTCTATTACACAGACATATACAGATTAATATGTAACTTCCCAGTGCCTAAGCTATAATCAAACAGTTATTAACAAGATGAACATGAGCACATTCTCCTAGAGAATTAAATAATCTGAGTGGAACAGGTAAACGGTGCCATGGATGTCACCTCTTTTGCCTTACTTCTAGGTTTGGATCATTTAGATCCAAAACACAAAAGGGATAAGAAAGGCTTTTCAATAAAAATGATGTTTAAACTGAGATTAGAAGACAAGCAATAAAAAGGGCATGCTGAGGCATTCCAGGGTAAAGGACATGCAAGTTCACAAAAGGAAAGGAAATGGATTCATGCCTAGGGACAATTATAAACACTCAAAAACTTGTAAAATGCTGTTAAGAAAGCTAATGAAAGTCTGGTCTCCTTGCTGGCAGTCTAGTTCCTTCTAGTTCATTCCTGCCTCCATCCAATGAGATCTGTCTAAAGAGCTCATTAGAAATCGCATCACTTCAGCAATGGGCATGTACAATAATCCAGTGTCTCCCCTTTGCCTACTGAAGACCCAAATCCCTTGAGCTGGTCTTTTATTCGGACTTTTCCTAACCTGCCTGGCTAGTTCCCCACCTGGACCCTGTAAGGCAAGCTCACTACCTTTTTTTAATGCATCGATACAGTATCTATTAATCTTGTATAATTCACTTATAACAGCGTATATAGAGATGCTTAGATTTTCTAAGAACGTGATCGTGTAGCTGATGACTTTCTTTCTAATAGAAACTTTGAACTCTTTCCCCAGATGGAAATAAAAGAATATGGTTATTTCATCAAGCTATAATTTTCTGTAGGTTATTATATAAACATGATATGAAACACAGTACAGTAAAGAGCCAAACATTTCCTTTTTCTTCCAAACTTACAAAACTAAAAAAGAAAGAGAGCTGTAGACACTCACTAGCTCCAGAAAAGTCAGCAAGTCTTCTTATACTATTGGGATACGCGCCCATTTAGCATTCCCAGTGGGAGACATTATAGAAAGCAATTCTTCAGGTATGCACATATGGTAATTCTAATTTGGCTTGAAAATGGAGAAAACATTATCTCCTCCCATTACAGGATGGGAAGGTCTGCTCTAGGCAAGATTGGGACAGGAAAGCATTTTTTTCCTACATTTTCTTATTATTAACCATTATAAGCACTTGACTATTTTTTTGCAACTTCTTTACAAAAAGGGTTGGCTTTATTGATTCTTAGTACAGATTCTCTTATGCAAGCAACACAAACCTACATAGTTTAAGAAAAAAGATTTTATTATAGGAACATGGTGGTTCATAGGATTTATGAATAGAATTAAAGGCTGTTCCTAGAAATAATCTAAATCCTCATAACTCCCTAGCCATCTTCCTTTGTCTATCTCTATAATTTTGCTTTCTTTTCTCTCTCACTCTATAAAATGCTTTCTCTACCTTTCCGGTGCACATAGCTAAAAATTTAACCTCAGAAAACTCTCAAGCTCTAGTATTTTAGAGCTTCAGCCATCAGAAGGACAGTCACTACCTTGGTCTCCAAATAAGAAAATATTACAAACAATATATATCATTGCCTAGCACATATTAATAATTTATCATATAATAGGAGGATGATGACAATAATGATGGCAATGGTTAGACCAGAAACCCATAGCCCTGCAATCATTTATGAATCTCAAGGGTCAAATTTAATTGCTGGCACTCTGATCACAAGTATCAGAACAAGATTCTACTTCCTTACCTCTCACTCTAGCCACTGATGGGAAAAGAGAACCCATCACATGATCAAACTGGGCCCCAGTGGATTAAGAACTGATCATGGCTGATCCTAGATGGGGGGAGGTCAAGAGCCACACCTGATGCACAGGGACAAAACGCAACAAAACTTCTTTGCAGTTGCATCCTGACTGACCTCTGCTATCTGACCCTACTCCAGTTTCTTGTCATTACCATTTCCTAGCCTGGGTCTGTTGATTTCATTGGTGCCTCTATAATATAAGGTGACCAGATGTCCCGCTTTTAGCAGGACGGTCCCAATTTTTAACAATTTGTTGTGTGCCCTGTCATGTTTTTAAAAAGTCCCAATTTTTGGAAAGAATGCATGACAAGCTAGGGAACAGCGGGAGAATGGGAAGGGAATATATGGTTTTCTACTGCTGAAAAGGTTAATGTAACTCCATCTGGGAATGAAGAAGAAAATGTAAACTCCCTACTCCCCTCCTGGGCAAGGTAGCTGAAGGAGACTGGCTCCCTCCCTTGCTTCTAGGCAAGGACAATTAGCTCAGAAGGAGCCAAACTGTCTGGAACAAACAAGAAGCCTCCCCTCCAGAGTAAAGTGACCAGATGTCCCATTTTTGGCAGGACAGTCCTGATTTTTAAGAATTTGTCCTGCATCCTGTAGCATTTTTAAAAAGCTCTGATTTTTGGAAAGAACGCAGGACAAGCTAGGGAACATGAGAGAACAGGACAAGAATATACAGTTTTCTCGGCTACCATGTGGCTATTTCACTAGGATATGCGTTTTTATATTTTTGTTAATTCTATAATGTTAAACTTTAATAATAACAAATCATTGTTGAGAACTGATTATCAAGAACTGCTTATCAAAGCTTGCATTAGTGTCAGGCCCCGCCCCCCCATGGTGTCCCGCTTTACCAATGTTAAAATCTAGTCACCTTACTATAAGAGGACCTTCCTTTGATTTTGCCTCCCTCAGCTAAACACACCCAGGGGCCTCTAGATATCTGTGTCACTCTGGGAAACCTACTCTCTTTTCACAAAGTTTGGGTAGTCATTACCTGACTACTTTTTCTCCTGAGTCCTCTGATCTTAGGTGTCATTAGATTTGCAAGGGCTCTGCTTTTTCTCCAGTTTACTATTCTAAGTCTCAGACTTGCAGCCAATCTGTCCATGTTTACTGGACTACAGGCTCTGCAAGACCAGCCCAGTCTCCACGTGTAGATAGTAATTTTTACAGTAGCTCATTGTGAAGTGCAGATGGAGCACCAGCTCCTTCCATCATGAGCAGCAGGACAAGGAGAAGACAGAGGTCAGTCAGTCTCCCAACACGTCAAACACTGCCAAGCTCCCAGAATGTTAAGAAGCCTGACCTGCCACTAGCTTATTGTAGTTTATTTTTCACCCTCATTCTGCCTATCTCAGACCCTTCAACTCCTCACTTTTCACAAGTCTGGAGGCTAATCCCACATGAGAACCGTTTAGGAAAACAAGGGTGACAGCTCTGCTTGAGGCCCAGAAAGAAGGCTTTTACCAAAGGGGCCCTTTGGTTGTTTTCCCAGGTGAGATGTTTAAGACTTGATCCCTGTCGCCTGAATTCCTTTCTCACCACACCCAAGGTCATTTTAATGAAAATTCCAAAGTCCAAGCCAAGAGGATAGAATTGCTCTTAATCCTTCAGCAGTGCCGTCATCTGATCCCTAGACCCGCTGGGGTGATTATTGTGTGTCTACAGAGCACTGCTCAGCAGTCAGAAGGAGGAAGTGGCCACCACTGCAGGAGCCCTCCTGTCACCCAGCCCTTATTTGTGTGTGGCATGGCTATTACGGCCCCAGGCCTGGATCAGCCTGTGGCCTGTAGCCCTCTAACCAACCATTCTTTCTGTCACCTCAAGACAATGCTAATTAGTATAGATGTAGCCCTTTCAAAAAAGTTTGCTGATTTATAAATTTTTTTTTTAATATTATTCATTTTCTTGAGAAAGTTGAATCAGCAAATGATTTATTTCCTATTTCTCCCACGGTCAGAAGAGGTGAAGGCTGTGTACAGACCCTGCAATTATAATTCTTGACTCCCTTCTATCTTCGACATAGTATTTCATTTGAAGGTTGAAAAACACATGTTGTAAAAGGAAATGGAAAATGAAAGAGACAACTTGGGTGCCTTTAAAAACATTTTTCCCCCTTGTTTTCATTTTCTTTCTAACTTCCTGAGTGATGAGGGAATGAAAGGGCTGACGACGAAATGTCTGGGATGTTTTGGGATTTCTCTGTCCCCTGGGCCAGATATGTGTACATTCTCCAGTGCTGCAAGGACTAATCATCAGTCTGGGTCGCTCCTAACAAATGACCAGACGCAGCGGCAGCCCCCAGCTTCCTGCCACACTGAACTCTAGAAGCCACTGGTTGCTGGCCGGGCCAACCTGCCGCCGGCCTCCAGCAAACCTGCCAAAGTCATCTGCTTTGGTATTTTCTTGCCTCTGAGATTAAAGGGCCACATCCTTCCCCACAACTGGCTGAACAGAAAGGGAAGTGCTCTCTGCTTCAGGCTGTAAAACAGGTTCCTTTCCTTCCAGGCCCTCCAGGCAAACATGTCGAGGGATCACCTCCCGGAAGACGTTCTCCTCCTGTTAAAATACTCAGGCTTAAGGAGACTGGAGTTGTGAGAAGAGTTTTAGAAACTGAAAACCTAGATCAGATAAAATTGGAAGCATGGCCATTGTAAATAGTGTGTCTAACTGTCTTATTTTTCCACCTCATACAAAAGTGCTTGAGGAAGATGAAAAGGAATCTGATATTTTTTCTGATGGGAATGATAACTACATCAACTTATAGTCACTGTATTTACCTATATCTGTACCTCTCTGTCCTTTCCCCACCCCCAGGATTCTCTCCTACAGGTTCAGATATGATGGGAGACTAGAAGAGATCAGGTGAAGGTAGTGTAGCCAAAAGACAGTCCCCAGATCCTGGGGACCGGCGGGACTCTGCTGCTTCAGGGTTTTGCTCCCCTGGACTTTGACTGCCAAATGTCACAGTTAAACATAATAGGAATTTACTTCAAGCTGGATGGATGCTATGTTGGAACTTCTTATTAAGAAATATCCCTAAGTTTCTTAAAAGAAAGTGAGAAATCTTAGATTTTATTCTAATTCCCATTTAAAAAAAAGAAGAAGAAGAAAAGAAGAAAAACCAGGGAAGACCCAGCACTGGCACAAAAGATCATTAACCCAGAAGACGTTCTGTGTACTTCACCTTGCCTGGGGCAGCCCAGGTGTGCACACTCACGCAAAACAGCAAAGGCAATTATACCACTGCTATAGACAGACTTTTTCACACATTTTCAGGAAAGTCAAAATAATCCTCATCACACAGTTCTGTTGGCACCACACATAATCTCCTAAATAGTATCATTTTTTAAACTCTATTTTTTGTTTTTGAGACAGAGTCTCGCTCTGTCATGCTAGGTAGAGTGCCATGGCATCATAACTCATAGCAACCTCAAACTCTTGGGCTTAACCAATCCTCTTGCCTCAGCCTCCCAAGTAGCTGGGACTACAGGTGACCATCATGACACCCCAGCTAGTTTTTCTATTGTTAGTAGAACAGGGGTCTCACTTTTGCTCAGGCAGCTCTCAAACTCCTGAGCTCAATAATCTGCCTGCCGTGACTTCCCAGAGTGCTAGGATTACAGTGCGAGGCACCAGACCCGGTCCAGTAACATATATTAGATCTAAATCCCACATTAACTCATCTTGTCCTCCAAAAACCCTGTGAGATGTGATTTTACTTTATTCTTCTTACAGAGCGAAAACTAAGGTTCCAGATAGGAAATGCAGTAGGGACCAGGACCCAGGGCTTCTGTTCAGAATCCACAGGCAGATTCTAGTCTGGCCTCAGTGAATACATTGGATACTGAATCTCCATCTTAGATTCCTGTATTGCAAAATGGGGTGAGGAGGAGAAAGAAACAGAAAAAGGTTTGAACCAGTTGATGTTGACAGTCTCTTAGTTCCACAAATCCAAGAGGGTTTTTGGGATATATGAGTGGCTATGACCTCTTCTCAGGTTTCTTGGGAATAATAATGACTTTTTGCCTCTTCTTTGTATAAGAAAGAAGTCAGTGGAAGTCACCATAACCTTTGAGATGTTCATCAAATCAGCAAGGAACAGCTAATAGGAAGATGGTTGCCCTTCTCAAAATCTCTGCACACCTGTGTTGCTTCTGCCCTGCAGTCTACAGCAGGTTTCTATACCCACTAAAATCTAGACCTTAACCTCAGCTGCTGTTTCCATTTTTCCAAAGCAGGCTCCTATGTAACCAGCGTCCCCTCTTTTCAACTCCTCTCCCCAACCAACACCACTCACCAAAGGCTCTGGCATATCCGTCTAGCAGATTTCACTGTAGTTTTCGGTTCAAGAAAGAGATGGCATCATCTTTAATTAATATTCATTATGACACATCCTCTTCTTAGAAGTATTCTGCCACCCTAGCCCACACGACATTGCCACTGGCTGGCATCTCTCTAGTCTGCTGTCTTCCAGCACTGCCACGCACAGGGGAGGCAAGGAAGGAGGCCTGACCTTTTCTACTCAAAGGACACAACAGGGAAGTTCTCTAACTAAAAAGCCATTGCTTCTAGCCATTAAGTGTTTGCCTCCATTTGGGACAGAAGTACCTGTGATCAGCCATGAATTTAGAATTGTTTGTTTCTCTCCACTGCAGTGATCTCCACTATTGGGGCAAAAGAGCACCTGACCTGCAGCCCAGTCCTGCTTTTTGCATCTGAGTCTCCGTTTTGTTGTCTGAAGAAGGGCTCAGAAAAGAACAAATCCCTGGCTCTTTTTTACAAAGAGGAGATTCGTATTAATTCCTGTCACGCTTGAGACTATTGAAGAGGGGAGAGAAGGTTGCGATCCTGGTCACAGGCTACAAATGACGGGACAGAGACTGAGAGTGAGGACAGAAGGAAGTAGAAGGATCCCCACCAGCTCAGCCCAACGGGATGGGCTGACTGCAATGGGTTTGCCTCGTCTCACTCCTGGCTCTGGGTGATTCATAGCCATGTTGACTGTAGTCAAATCACCTAACCTACTTCAAATATCTTACTCATCCTTGTAAAAAAAACTATGTAATTTCTGTCCCATCTGTCTCCCAGGGTTTATATATAACTAAAGTGAAATAATGTATACAAAACCATATAAAATATTTTAAAATATATCACATTTACTCTGGCTGGCAAGTTCTCTCACTTACTGACTGGCGACCTCATGAAGCACCCAGTGTCAACTGTTCATCTACTGTAGATTTCTGTGAAATGGATCATCAGTCTTACTTATCAGATCCCCATATTTCAGTTTTATATCACTTTCCAAAACACATACATCTCAGAAAATGCCAGCAATTTTATGTAATGCCTATGGGTGATATCTGATTGCAATAGTCATTTTGTGTTGAAATGTTATGGCATAGTCAGTCTGTGTCTGGTTCACATTTGAAAAATATGTTTTTATGAAAGTTATAAGAGAGGGTAGAGGAAGAAATATAGTATTCCTCCCCTATACAAGGTGTCCCTCAAGGTTTTTTTTTTTTTCCCAAAAGACACAAATTTGGGAGTAGTTCAATATTATTATTACTGTGTTAATAGTACTTTTATCATGGTGATCATGATTGTTGTTAGAAACAGATTGTTTTCCATTCTGGTCATTTCCCCTAAACACTCTAAAGCCTCATCCTTTAAGATAAAAAGAGGATTTGTAATATATGAGCATAATTGTTGTAAGTGATTATATTCATTTGGGTTACCAGTTGCTTCATTCAGAGGTTATACAAATTGAGTCCAAAAATATCACAAGTTTGGAAGTTCAAGAGATAGAAATCGGGTTTTGAACATAGTGATTCCAGGAAAATAATAATAATAATAATGCAATCAAGGTTAAACTCTGCAATTATATTAGGAAAGTAAATAACTTCCACACAATAGTTAATTTTGTGCAAGTTCAAAGGAAGATGCATAAATATTTTTAGCACACATACCAGGGGGCATTTTAGCATTCTTTGCTTCTCTTTTTAAACATAGATTCTGCAGGCTTTTTACTAGAATTATAAATTTTCTACATAAAGTCTACTGGTATGAGATGACTGCTGTAGAAAAGGCAGCCGAACCCCGCGGGGCTCCATCATCAAAAGCTACCTCTGAGAAAAATGGTTTCAACTGGTGTCCCCTCTTTCTCACTCCCTGTCAGGAACTCTGGATCCTAAAGCTCGTCTTACAGAGAAGGGAAGATGCTGTCAGCCTCTGGCCAGACCACGGAGGAGGGCAGGGTCGGCTGTGCTAACTGAAAGTGCAGATGGAAGAAGCTGGCTCCTCCTTCAGTCTCTGGCTGAAAGACATGGGCACCGAACCCAGGCAGACACTCAACTTTATGAAACATAAATGCAGAGTAAACAGAAAGCCCAGTGAATCACTCAGCTTGGCTGGCTGCTGCCAAAGCCGCTCTGAGTGCTGCTCATGAAGCCTGCTGCGCATTCCAGAAAACCAAAAAATTAGAGGGCTGATAAGATAACCAGGTAATTAGTGAAGCAATTTCCCCTTCCTGCTCACATGCTTGTATTTATTTTTTAATATAAATTATCATCATCTTAAGCAATAAGTACACCCTCTTCCTGTAACCTTTAAGAACTTGGCCAAGTAGAGCAGAACAAACAGTTCACATCTTGCTATCTATTTTTTCAGTTTTCAGCTTACACACATACACATACACAGGCATGAGTAAAATCTTATAAATATGTTCAGGCCTTTTGTTTTCTTTGGTTGTTCTTTGATTTGCTTTGCTTTTTCCTTTTTTTATAATTTGCTTTTCATTAGGTTACATAAAGTGGACATGGTCAATGGTTTATTATAGTGACTCTTTAAACAATTTCAGTCTCAGGATTATTTTTTGAATAACATTGCGTGTGGACCCCAATACGTACAAACTAGATAAAAAAGCTCTACTGTACTCTGACAATGTGATGTCCCCCTTGTGCAGGCCTATTTCTTCCCTAATACGTTAAACTGTCCAAAGAATACAGTAGAACATGAGGGAAAAACATATTCCATGTTCAAGACCAGCCTGCGTAACATAGCGAGACCCCATTTCTAATAAATAAATACGTAAGTAAATAAATAAATATAAAAATAGCTGGGTGTAGTGATGCATGCTCATAGTCCTAGCTTCTTGGGAGGCTGAGGTAGGAGGATTGCTTGAAACCCAGGGATTTGAGGCTACACACCACAGCACTTCAGCCTGGGCCACAGGGAGTATTGGTCTCTAAAAAGTAAAATATACATTTAAAAAATACTTCTACTGCATCATTTCTAATGAACACATAGCTTACATGTTGCTTACTGTTCAATGAGAAAACATTCTTGTACATTTAACTTCATAAATTAAAGGTAAATTATTCAGATAGCCAGAAGGGAAGTCATTAGGCTCAGAGTTCTGTATTGGGCAAAATCATTAATGACTAACTGGTGAGGGTTAGGTATGATGCAAAAACATTTGCTTTGCCAATCTGTTTCATTCTGGATCCTGAGTTAAAGCATTTTTACAATTTGAGATTCTGGACCTTGCCAGGGAACTCACATATGCCAAGTTGTTATGTAATCATTGAATTAACAAGGCTTTAGAACTAGGAGATAAATAGAGCAATTTGAGTTTTTTGGTTTGATCAAAGCAATCTATCTTAATCAGATACCTATACAGCTATGCAAAGCATGATTTCCCAATGAAATTGTTACTCAGCATATTATCACCAAGGGCAGGCTGGCCTTCCGGCTAAGCAAAGCTCCATTTGAAAATAATTAACACTACAAAGGACAATGGATCTCCTACAGAGCATCTTAGTTTAAGGGTCTGACTAACTGAGGATGACTCAATTCTATGAGTAACGATAATGTAATATTCTATAGAAACTTTCTGGACAGAATATCTGCACAACTCAGTGGCCTAAGCCTTCAGTAGATTTCCACCACGCTAGACTGACACTAGTCGATGGAAAGTACACAGAAGCTCTGTGCTCTAATAAACAGTTAACTTGTAGTAAGGAGAATTTGCTGGCTTCCTTACAATAAAACCAAACATGCTGCCCATCTTTTATGAGCACAATCCCTACCATTTCTTTCCTGAGAAAAGCAAATGTGTGTGTGTGTCTTACGTCTAGAAAAACACTTTAAGTGATAAATGTCTATTCCTTCATATTCCTTTTTCCCCTGTTATAAAAAAGAATGATGTCAGGTTTCAGTTGATATTCACCTCAATTTCTAAGTGAAGTGCATGTGTCCAGCATATTTATGTCTACATCAGACTGTACAGTGAAAATCGCCATCGTCCACGCATATGAGCATCCCGTGACCCGCTCAACAAGAAAATCCTCAACACACCAATGATGTATTACCAAAAAGTGAAAGACAAGTTAGGAATCAAGGGAGAAAAGTAGATGATGACGATGAGAAAAGGAACAAGGAAACTAAAACAGATGCAAATGGGGAAAGCAAAAAGCAAGAAAGAGATGCCAATGTTCTTTAGAAGCAAAGACTTGAGCAGATGTTTAAAGCGTGGATTCTGAAGACTGTTACGGAAATTGGGACCTTTGTCCCAATTTCTTCTTCTGTGAAATACAACCCTCCTCCCCCATAATCTAGGGCTATTCCCAGGGGTACAAAAGAAAATGTTAAGTGCAGCATTTAGTTCAACATCAGAGTGAAATGGAGGCTCCACACACATAAGCCATGTTAGCTACACGTATTACCATTAATAGCATAATAAACACTAAGGATATTATAATGATTCATATTATTTATGGAACATACATTACTGTTTTAACATAATTTCAATTCTCATCTCCTAAAAATCAATTGTTCGAGTGTCAAGTCTTGCCATTTTTTCTTATTCAAAAATATTTAATACTGGTTATACGGTTTATAATGTAAAGAATAGCAGAAAAATACTTAATCAGTTCACAAAATATAAAAATGATCTTTAACCCAACACTTCTTAAACATTTTTTAATTGACATTAGAAGTACATTCTTTGCATACATTTGAAAATGTGATACATTCGAAAATGTGATACATTCATACAATCATACCAGCATAATTGGGACGTCCATCACCTTAAATATTTATCTTTGCTCTATGAATATTTGAATTATTCTCTTCTAGCTATTTTGAAATATACATTTTGGCCAACTCTTCAAATCAAATTTTTTCTGTATAAATAAAACTGGGATAAATTTCCTATCTTTCTTAGTGTGCTGACCAAACATGGTTTGGATGTTCTAGGATTCTGGAAAAAGCATGTAATGTTTCCCCAAAATTTGGCTCTTTGCTGATTCCTTTTCCTCTCTTTCCTGCTATCTTATTAAAAAAAAAAATCTCAAAATTTAAAAATCTCATTTTGCACAAATACTTATGTTAGAAGGGGAACAATCTAATCCTTCCATCAGAGTAGGTACTGTCTTTAAAATTAAGTTTACATCTATGTTCCAACCAGATTTTTTGAGTAAGAGTGAGAATAGAAGCCATATTGTCTTCCTTTAGGACCATCACAGTAACCAATTCAAACCTGTCCCCAGAGCAGGTAATCAGTACATATGATTTACTGAATAATGTGTTTACTAAAGAAAGTAGGACAAGAAGCAGAGGTTAGTTCAAAAGTCTATCCAACTTTCAGATTCTTAATAAGAATTCATTGAGTCGTCTGGGTTTCACTTTTTTCACTGTGATTGAAATGCCAAGTACAAACCGAACAGTCTGCTAACAATCTGAAAAGAAAATAATATATTACCGTGATTGTACAGGGAAACTTGGAAGCGATTTTCTCCTGGGTTGGGGGTTTAAACAAACAGGAAGCCCTGCTCAGGATTTGTCTTCATCATCTTTCATCACAAGTCAACCTGGCTTCCTGATGAAGAAATGTGGAACTGCTTTCAGATCGCAACCAAATTGGGCAAAATTGCCAACCCAACAATCCCCAGCTCTAAAATCAGAAGCTTTTTCTGAGCACCCTATCTCCATCAGATTAAAACTCTCTGAGTCAAATTTGGTCACTTAATTTCTACAAATAGTGGGCAGAAAATGAATATTTGTTGGTATCTAATCATACAGTTAAAGATCACTTTTTTTCCTACTATTGAACAACAAGAGGATATGATGAGCAAAGCATATAATAGAGAATAATAACTCATGACCATGGAACTTTTAAAGTATTTTATTCTCAGTATGAGTAAGATAGTTTTCTATAGATAATCGAAAAAATATCATTTACCAAATGAAACTTCAAGACTCTATTAAAACTTACAATCATTTCAGGAGAGAAAGTACATAATACCTTGCAATTTATCTCTAACTCACATATCTAAAATACACTTTTCAAAGCTAGCAATGTCTTTTTAAATTTCAAATTTCATGACACTGTTTAGCTTAAACTACCATTATTAAAACAATATGCTATAAATACAATTGCTATAAATACAGCAATTTTCGGGGAAAACTAAAACTTGAGAACTTTGAATTCAAATAGATGATTTTCTGCGCAAAGTTCAAGATGAGCTGATGATTCTCCTATGTACTTGAGTAAGCTAATGCCAAACTTTGAGTTTGAAGTACCAGGAGATACAAACAGAAAAATTACTAGCATTTTATCTAAAATTCAGTAGGAGTGTTATACTGAAATGTAAACTATTATTAACAATATTCACCACGTATGCAATAGAACTAAACAAATTCCTCCTACTAAGTGAGATTTTGGACCCTTTAACCATCACCTTCCTTCCCCATAACATGACTTTACACCCCATAAATGTCCAGAATAATAAACTGTTAATTCACGATTAAAAATTTAAAAATAAAAATTATTTTGTGTTATCAATTCTTACCCAGATTTTCATCTACTAGTGCTAGGTGCATATTTAATCTTTTGGATTTTCAAGATCTTTTCTCACTATTTCCAAATATGATTTATCCTAAGTCTCCATTCTTAGAGTATTCTAGAAAAATTTTGATTGACATGAGAAAAGCAGAAGTATTACAATCCAAAGAAGGAAACAAAGAGCAGATTCAACAAATATGTCTCTTACCAGACTAATAACAAGTTTAAACATCTGCCATTTAAACATATCCTGATTCAATTAAATTCTAGAAGTCATTGCTTCTTACCGAAACCCAGAGGAAGACACTCTAGGCAAGAACCACATCACAAACATTCTGGATGTTTCTTGAACACACAGTTCTCTCCCTCCTTATCAGTCTATGACAACCACATTCAGCATTTTGTATTATTATTCAAAACTTCATATTTAATATTCTGTTTTAAAGAAACAAAAGAGAAAGAGGAAAACAAACTTGAACAAAAGCATAGACTTTGTTTTCTGTCCAAGAAAAAAAAAATGCATTTGTTGAGAAACATATGATGAATTTTCTCAGGGTGACGCAACCCCTCTTAAAAACATCACAGAAGCCTTCACTATGGGTGGCAGGATGCTGAGTTTCCCACAGGAAGCTGCTCAGGTAATTGTCTGTTTGTTTTTGTACTAAAAGGGATTCTACCATGTGCCAACGGGTTTCTCTGTGAGAAACTCTGCTGTACGGCCCATTTTGTTTCAGACATTTTGTGGGCATCCGTCATTCATGTGTGTATAAAGTCTGTCGTCTTAATAAGCACTCTGTGGAAGAAATGAGTAAATAGCAAATACATGTGTTTGGCAAACAAACTATATTACAACACTATAAACAACATAAAGATAGGAATTGCAAGTTAGAAAATGTAATCATTTCTGGCATAGGACTGCAAATCAGAGAAGGGCTAGATTATCTGGCCAGTTAACTTGTCTGAAAGAAATTCCAAAGTGAGGCCACTATTAAGCAAGCCCCTGAAAGGAAGTAAGGATCACTTCACAACTGCCTCCAGCCCCACAGATCCCAGTGAGGTCAGTTAAGAGTTCTAACTCTGGCTGATATACACTGTACTGAGTACCATGCTACAAGGTAGGGATGCAGAAATGAATAATATGTGATCCCTGCTGTGTGGATCTCTCCAGTGGAGACCCATAAACCAACCATTCCAAAGTAAGGGAAAATATACTGATAGATCTATGACCAGCACGCAGTGGAATCCAGAGGAAAGGAGGGCACTTGGGCTAGTGGGAAGAAGGGAACAGCTATCACAGAAGGCTTCCCCAGAGGAGATAATCCCTGGGTTGAGCTGTGAAGGATAGGTTGGAGGCTTAGAATAAGGGAGGTGAAGATGGACAGAGGAATGTTACACAAAAGAGTAAGCAAAGATGCATGGGTTCAAAGCAGGGTGTGATGTGGTAAGACCTGCAAGACTTTTAGTTTCACCAGGATGAAAATTCTAAAGTGGAAAATGAGGCAACAAGGGCCAGGCCTTAGGGAATGTGTGTACCATATTCAGGAGCTTGTATATTATCCAGGGGGGGTCTTTATTTTTTTCGA
Organism: Otolemur garnettii; assembly: GCF_000181295.1. NCBI lineage: Eukaryota > Metazoa > Chordata > Mammalia > Primates > Galagidae > Otolemur > Otolemur garnettii. Next base: position 2,077,282 of record NW_003852488.1, on the reverse strand, counting down.
AGACAGAGTCTCACTATGTCGCCCTCAGTAGAGTGCCATGGCATCACACTCACAGCAACCTCAAACTCTTTGGGCTTAAGAGATTCTCTTGCCTCAACCTCCCAAGTGGCTGGGACTACAGGCACCCACAATGCCTGGCTATTTTTTGGTTGTAGTTGTCATTGTTGTTTAGCAGACCCAGGCTGGGCTCAAACCCTCCAGCCTCAGTGTATGTGGCTAGCACCCTACTCACTGAGCTATGAGTGCCGCCAATTCAGGGGCTCTTAAGAAGCACCTGGAAAACAGAACTCCTACAATCTCTCCACCATCTCGCTCTTGTCATTGGCACCTAACACAGCTGTGAGTCCACCACCTCAGAAACAGGGGAGTGAAGAACCAAGACCTCTTCCACCTGCCATCCCCAAACCAGTGTTAATTCTGCTCTCTGTGCAGCCACAGAAAATTGAACACAGGGTAATTGGGGCATAGAATACAGGATAATGAACTTTACAAAGAAACAATATTGGAAAGAAAATGTTAATTCTAACACATGGCAAGAGAATAAAAATGTCGACAGCTAGTAACCAGAGAAGGAAGACTGAACAGGAGCAAAGGAGAGGGCATGTATAGAGCTTTGTGTGAACATTTGCAACAATGAGAAGTAAATATCAAGGAACACATAGGAAAATGAATGAATCATTGCAGAAGAATATACCTGGGTTTGCTTCACATGTAAAATGACGTTTTGATTCCTAAATAAATTATTCCTACACATATTGTAGGAGATATAATGTGATCTATTCCAAAAACCTCACATGGAAGTTGATCCCAGTACTTTATAAGCTAATGCTCTATGTTTACATATACGAAATAAATTGTCTAGAAGAGAAGCCATATATGACAAACCCATAGTCAACATCATACTGAATGTGGAAAAATGGAAAGCATTCCCCTTAAGAACTGTCACCACTTCTATTCAACATCATGCTGAAGTCCTCACCACAACAATCAGAGATAAGAATGATATTGAAGTTATCCAAATCAGGAAAGAAAAGGTCAAACTATTGCTCTTTGCTGACAATATGATGCTGTATCTAGAAAAACCCATAGATTCCACCAATGGTCTCCCAAAAATAATAAATAAATTCAGCAAAGTCTCAGAATACAAAATCAATATACACAAATCAGTAGCATTTCTATATGCTAATAACATTCAAGCTGAGAGTCAAATTAAAGACTCAATACTATTCATAATAGCTACAAAGAAAATAAAATACCTAGGCATATTTAACCAAGGAGGTGAAGGAGCTCTACAGAAGGAGAACTATAAAACTCTGAGGAAAGAAACTACAGAGGATGCAAACAAATGGAAAACCATAGCATGCTCATGGATAGATAGTATCAACATTGTTAAAATGTCCATACTACCCAAAGTGATTTATAGATTTAACACAATTCCCATCAAAATACCAAAGTCATATTTCACAGATCCAGAATAAATAAATCTGTGCTTCATTAAGAACCAGAAAAGAGCCTAAATAGGCAAAGCAATCTTAAGCAAAAAGAAGAAATCTGAAGGCATCACATTACCAGACTTCCAACTATACTACAAGGCTGTAGAAACCAAAACAGCATGGTATTTTGAGACATAGACCAATGGAACAGAACAGAGAACCCAGTTTTAAAACCATCTACCTAAAATCAACTGATCTTTGACAAAGCAGACAACAATGTACACTGAGGAAAAGAAACCCTATTCAATAAATGGTGCTGGTAACATTGGATAGCCACAGGCAGAAGAATGATACAAAAAAATTAAATCAAGATGGATAAAAGATTTAAGGTATTAAGCCACAAGAATTCTAAAGGAAAATGTAGATAAAACTCTTCTAGGTGTCAGCCTAGGCAACAAATTTATGACTAAGACCCCAATGACAATCATAGCAACAAGAAAAATTAATAAACAAGCTTTGGTGAAACTAAAAGGCTTCTGTACAGCTAAAGAAGCAATAATAGAGCAAGTAGACAATCTATGGAAATAGACAAACTACACATCCAATAAAGAGCTAATAGCCAGAATTTACAAAGAACTCAAGCAAATCAGCCAAACAAAAACAAAAAATGGAGTCAAATCAAAGACTAAATGCCATTCACAATAGCCACAAAGAAAATAAAAGTGAGCAAAAGATATAAACAAAAGAAGGTAGAAAAATGGCCAGTAAACATACCAAAAATATGTCTACTATCACTTATTTTCTTTTTTGCAGTTTTTGACCAGGACCAGGTTTGAACCCACTACCTCTGGTATATGGGGCCTGTGCCCTACTCCTTGAGCCACAGGCACTGCCCTATCACTTATCAATTATCAGGAAAATGCAAAAGAAAACCACAATGAAATATCACCTTACCCCAGCTAGAATAGCATTTAACAAAAGGTTGAAAAGCAATAGTTGCTGGTGTGAATACAGAGAAAAAAGGAGCATTTATACACCTTGGTGGGACTTCAAATTAGTACAATCTCTATGGAAAAGAGTATGGAGATTCCCCAAAGAACTAAAAGTAAACCTACCACTCAATCTGGCAAATCCACTATTGGGTATTTATCCAAAGGAAAAAAAGACTTTTCATCAAAAATATACCACACTGGACACTTGAATGTTTTTCACAGCATAATTCACAATTGTAAAGATGTGGAATCAACCCAAGAGCCCATCAATTCATGAGTGGGTTGATAAAACATCATCTATGTACACGATAGTATATTACTCAGCCATTGGAAAACAAAAAAAAATTAATATATTGTGCAACAATCTGGATGGAACCAGAAAACATTCTCCTAAGTGAAGTCTCTCAAGAATAGAAAAACAAACAACACACATGCTCACTATAAATTTAGAACTAACCAGTGAACACACATGTGCGCAGAAAGAAGTAAAATTCAGTGGAAATCAACAGAGGGTGAAGAGAGGAGGGGCAAAATCCTACCTAATGGGTATTACGAACACTAATTGGGTGACGGACCCACCTCTAGCTGAGACTCAAGCATTGCAAAAGTGACCCATGTAACCTAAGACATTTGTACCACCTTAATATTCCAAAATTAAAAATAAATAATGTTTTTAAAGTGACCAGTAAAGGACAAAATACATTTGAAAACATCAAGTGAGAGAACTGTCCCAAGAATAAGAAAAAAACATAAGAAGTCAGGTTGAACAAAGTGGAAGCAACATGAGCAACTGCAGCTATGTTAATCAAGTCATAGGATTCTTACTGTGTGTCACTATGGGTAGCTAAGGGTCTTCACTGCATCTCATCTCATTTACTCCTCAATGGCCCTATGATTATTTTCCCCATTTCACAGATGAGGAAACTGAGGCTTACAGAGGCTGAGCAGTAGAGGTGCTAAACTGAAGTCAACTAGGCAATAATGACAGGAGTGGAATTGGAATCCAGACCACCTAAGTGGGAAAAGAATAACTACCAAAGAGAATAACCCAAGAAAAAATGCATTTAGTGAAGCAATACTGCCAAAGAACAAAACACAAGAAAACTGAACAACAACAACAAAAGATTTTTCTGAATACAAATGTCATTAAAAAAAAAAAATTTCATTCTCTTCAGAATATCCATGATAAAATTGACATCTGTACTCTTTTCCCTCATGTATAATGCCATTGGGAGGCAAAAGTGATTTATTACTGCACACAAAATATCTTGGTTTGTAAATGAAATTTCTGTAGGAGAAAGATAACGTCATGCATCTAAAAAGAAGGTATAAACACCACACCTCATGTGCTATAGATACACATATCCCCCTGTCTTTAAAAAAAAAAAGAAGAAGAAAAGAAAGGGGAAAAAGAAAGTCCTGGCTACAAAGGAAAGAGATTTGCCTAAAGTTCTAGCAGGGGAAGCAAAAAAATGACTTGGAAAACATTTCTTGTTAGCAAAATAAATATTTAATTAGCTGAAACTTTCAATTAACTAAATTAAAAAACAACTAATGACTCTGACCAGGAGATTATTGATTCGATGCTTTTTAGTCAGAACTAATAACCTCTACAGCTTCATGGTTCTGAATGTTTATTCATATTTTGGCACTGTTAATCTGGCAGTTGGTCTCATTGCTCTGTAAAAGGACCCTGTCCTGAATATTATATTACACAAACTACAGCTTAAATCAAACACGTAATAGTGCCAGCTTCACGAGGACAATATAAAGTCATCACTTTTACACCTCAAATGTCTATGTTAATCCTTTAAAAGAATAATGCCTTTGTTATCATTATTAATATCATTATTATTAAGTAATTGCTGGGGGCTGATAATATCTTTAAATGATTCATGCATACTTATATTTCAAACACTCTAAAATTCATCTACTCAGAAAATCTTCATCAAATGTCCAATGAACAGTAAAGGTTGTCTTGTTGATATATAAGACAGGGAATGGAAAATCAGGGGCCTTACAATTTACTCAGCACCTCTCTTTGTCTACTAACTCCCCTACTCAAAGGGTAAATTCTCAGATACACCAGCCAGCCATTCTTTCACAATACCTCTAAGCAAAGTTTATCTCCTAAGGGTCATCTTTTGTTTTATTTTCTGCATATCCTAACCATATTAAGAAGCCTGGCCCACATGATAAAATAAGTCTTTTATTTCTGTGACAGTGGTAGACATAATGCCTGATATTTTTACTTTTTCTTTCTAAATGCAGCCGAGTTCTAAGTGTCCTTGAGGAGGAAGAAAACCAGCAACAGAAATGATTTGCTTTTTGAAATTTGAAGTGTTACACTTGCAAGTCACAGTTTCCACAATGAAAGCAAGGACCCTTGCTGACACGCTCCCCTCCAGCTGAACACACACAATCATTTCAACCCACTGAATTTCAAATTGAAATGTCTCTTTCTTCTTTCAGAAATAAAGAACCACCCTATGATTAAAACTTCCCACAGTTGCTTTTACAGTGTTTAAGTTTAAAAAAGAAGTCTTCCTCTATTTTTATCAGAAATCACCCTCTCTAGACAAACACAGTGGCTAGCTCTAGAGGTGGGTGGCTAGCTGAGTTATTTGCAATAGTAGCCTACCCTCCTTTCACTCCTCAACTCTTTCCAAGTGGACAGCTGCCTTTAAAGATTTCCTATCTTCTTCCACAGCCTCCCTCCAAATGGTGGTTCCTTCCTCCTTTCCAGTTATGGATTCCCTCAAATTGCTGAACTGCAAAAAATATCCTCTTAATCTTGCACTTGATGCCATACGAACCTGAGTTTTGAGATGATGTTTAAACAGTATCACCTGTTAAAACCTTTTCAAACAATATCTCTGAACCACTTTTGAAGTAATTATGTGTCTATCACTGCAGTGATTAGGCCATCTTTTTTTTTTTTTTTTGAGACAGAGTCTCACTATGTCCCCCTGGGTAGAATGCCATGGTATCACAGCTCACAGCAACCTCAAACTCTTGGGTTTAAGCAATTCTCTTGCCTCAACCTCCCAAGTAGCTGGGACTACAGGCATCCGCCACAACACTCAACTATTTTTTGGTTATAATTGTCATTGTTTGGCATGCCCAGGCTGAGTTTGAACTCTAGTGTACATGGCTGGCGCCCTAGCTGCTGAGCTACAGGCACCAAGCCTAGGCCATCATTATTATTTGACTATTTATTCACCCAACACTTAACTGAACATCTCTATTGTACAAGTCACTTTACTAGGCCCTCCAGGAGGAAACTTTATGAAATTGACACTGTGCCTGCCCTGTGAGAACTCATAATCTAATAGAGGCTGATGTTGAACCACACAGCTCTCATTCAAGGAAATACCACCAAAGTGCTACAAAGAAGGGGGAAAAAAAAAGACAAAGGGAATAGGAGTGTCCCAAAGAGACTAGGGCTGGTAATGGTAAGGCTCCTTGAAGGAGTTGCTGACCTTGCCAAGGAAAAATTTTATTGCTATTTTGAGACTCAGCTAACTGAAAGTATCAAAAAGCACAAAAATTATTGAAATAAAGTAAAGAGGGACCACAATTCCAAACTAATAGAACACAAATTGGCATTCTATTTTGGAATAAGAGTCTGCCTAACAAAATCTGTTTTTATAGCTTGGTGCTTGGAGCATGGCGGCGGGGGGGGGGGGGGGAATCCCTGAGAAATAAAAGACTCCTGTGAATCAAGCTTCAAACCTTACTGATCTTAAGCCATCAACTATGTATCGCCAGGGAGCTGAGTGAGACTGGAACTTCTCTTTAGCTTATTTCCATTGTAATTGCAAAAATCTGCACTAACACACTTGCCACTCTCCCTTAGACAAAACACCTTTGGTCTGCACAGTTCAGGATTAATGAAGCCACAGTGACATCTGCCACATCAGAATATGATTCTTCCAAATTCAGTATTCATTCAACAAACATTTGCTGAGTACCTATTACCTACAAGTCTCTGAATGAAGGAAAATAAAGATGAATAAAATATAGTTCTTACCTTTAAGGAGGTCATACCAGAAGAACCTACTTGTAAACTATTACCTGAAACAAAATGTGAGAAGCACTGAAAGAGCCGTAGGTGAGGAAGAGCTGGAGAGGGTGTTCACATTGATAAGGACAAGAAAAGAAACATTCCAGGAAGACGTTGCAGGAAGGTGACCTTTGAGAAGCATCCAGAAGTGTGCTTGCCCTCTCCAACAGGAAAGTAACCAAATACCTGGGATGAAGGTAAGAGCCAGACTTGAAAACATCAAATTAAAAGACGTTAAGTACGCTATGTGAAAGAGATTTTACTTTGTCTTCCAGGCATTAGGAAGAATTTTAAGTTACTTAGGAATTCCATACAAAATGAATATATACTATTTTAATACTGTTATTAATATTATAATCTTTTAATTAATATATGTACACACACACATACCCCAAAGGTGTCAAAAAAAATGTACACACATTTTAAGAGACATTATCTATATATTACTTTTCAAAATTGAACTGAATTACAGTACCAATGTATAGTTATGACCTTCACTCAAACGATGGTGTAAATCAAATGAACACTAGCATCACCATATGATGGGCAGGAGAGTCCAAGAAAATAGCAAAAGCACAGTTGCCCTTCAAGAAGGGCAAGACCATTTAGAAGTGGTACTTGAAATTCAAGAACATCATGGAAGTACAATGAGAATGGAGGCATGAGTATGCAACAGAACCTCCAACGCGCCTAATAATCACACACATTCAGCTTAAGTTCTAGACTCATGGTACTGTGTGTGATGAGCACCAGGGAAGATCCAGAAGCCTCACACAGCAACAATCCTGCTTCTTCTGCTATGGTGTTGGAACAGTTTACACACTTTCCATGGAAGTCTCCCAAGCAATGTGCACATGAGACAGGAGTCAGCAGAACAAGCATATGGCACATTCTTCACAGCAAAGTGGGAAGTTTTCATCCCAAGATTATTACATGCATCAAGACATGAGAGCTTAAATTGATGAGAATTTGCCAGGATAATGAATGAATGCCAGGACAAATAGGTGCGGTGGAGGTTCCCCCAAGTTCTCCTAAATTATCACCCTTTGACTTCTGCCTATGGGGGATCTTCAAAGACCACAGAAAACCAGCTACACTGGCAGTACTTCAGAAAGAAACTGAAAGAGCATGTGCAGCAATACAAGTGGACACTTTGGTCAATGTTGCTCAAGCAGTAGTTCACTATAATCAGAAGTGTCTGGACATTGATGGTAACCACTTTGAGCACCTCCTATAATCGCAAAAGACAAATGTGACTTGTATTCACTTGTTGTTATCTGTATGTACTGAGTATATCACAATTTTAATGCTTTTTTTCTTTTCTTAAAATGTATATATTTTTTGGCAAACACACAGACATAAATAAGTAGTAAACAGATTTCAAATTAACTAGAAGACTACTTCAGTACTTCAGATAAGAGATGAGGAGGATTTGAACTTAGCTAAAATTACAATTAAGAGAAAGGAACAGAAAACTGCTTCAAATGTTTAATCGATAAGTTTGGTTGCCAGTGCATGTGTGTAAGGCTGAGGGACTAAGAAAAAGGTAAGAGGACTCCAGGTATGTTGAGCATAATAAAGATAGAGTTGTTGAAGCAGAAGAAAACAAGGTGGTTGAAGTTTATTAACTATGAGGTGCCCATTGGTCATTCACATGGATTCATTCAGAAGTTAGCTGAAAATATCTATAACAACATCATTTCCTCATACAATAGTACATAAGAGAAGTGGAGAAAAATACCCAGATTGATTTTGCCTCAGACACAACAAAAAAAAAATAGCTATAAAATCAATAAATACTTGGAGATTAAACAACACACTTGTAAATAACACATAAGTTTAAGAAGAAATACCAAGGGAAGTTCAAAACTATTTTTTAACTAGAAAAAATGAAAACAAAGCTTATCAAAATGTGGGAGGTAGTAAAAGCAGTGCTTGGATGAGATGAAAACATATAGCAATGAGTATGTACATGGTCTCACATTTAAGTTCATGAGCTCATCCTAGAAAAAGTGCTACTATGTCATTGTTGAATATCACTATGGTCACCTTTGAAATACTCCCCTTGGGAAGCTACCTGCTGATGCCAGTACCTAGTCCAGCTTTCAAAGCAATTGTGGAACTCTTTTTCTGGAATAACCATCAGAGCTGTCCTCACACGAGGTCTGACAATTAAGTTGGCAAATTTGCCACCATATGTTTACATTGGCAGCCTGGTACAAACAATTCAGTGAGGTTTCACAACCTTAGTGTATCAGTGTTTCACAACTGTGTTCATGTCAACATGTGGTAGTGTCTTACTGAGTCACATTCATGACAGCTATTGCATGTTTCTGTGTGTTGTACAATGACAGCTCTGATGGACATTCCAGAAAAAGAGTTCCAAAATTTCTTGGAAGAGTGGACTAGGTGCTGGTATGGGTGCATAGCTTCCCAAGGGGAATACTTCAAAGGAGACCATAGTGATATTCTGCAATGAGGTATATAGCACTTTTTCTAGGTTGAGTTCACAAACTTAATTGTCAGACTTCATATATTAGAAAATACTAAATACAAAGTAAGCAGAAGAAAAAAACAATAAAATTTAGCATAAATAAATTAATAGAAATAGCACAAAAGCTGTTTTTTGAAAAATCATTAAAATTGATGAGCCTCTACTATGACCAGGCTAAGAAAAAAATAAAGAAGACATAAGCTACTGATATTAGAAATAAAAGAAGGAACATCTCTACAGATGTCATGGATATTAAAAAGATAAAGGAATATTACAAACAACACTATGCCCACAAATGTGATGACCTAGATAAAATGGACCAATTTCTTGAAAAATATAATCTAAAACTCACACACACAAAAAGATAACTTAGACAGATATATAAAAGAAATTGAATCAGTAATTAATAACCTTCAAAACAGCACCAAGCCCAGATAGGTTTACTGGGGAATTCTACCAAACATTTTTAAGGAAGAAGTTATATCAATTTTCTACAACCCCTTCCAGACAGGAGGCAGGGGAGTGACAGACCAATATCTGCCATGAATATAGAGACAAAAATTCTCAGCAAAATATTGGCAAATTGAATCCAACAGTGTACAAAATCAAGCGGGATTTATCCCAAGTATTCAAGCTGGTTCAGCATTTGAAAATCAATTAATATAATCTATTACATATCAACAGGCTGAAGAAGAAAAATCACATATCAATAGATGCAGAAAAACATTTGAAAAATCCAACACCCATTTCTGATAAAAACTCTCAACAATTAGGATTAGAAGGAAACTTCTTCAATTTGGTAGGCACCATCCACCAAAAAAAAAAAAAAAAAAAGAAATTGAATATGTGTATGTGTGTGCATATACACACACCTAAGTTCATGTTTAATGAAGAGACACTTAAATCTTTCTTGCTAAATCAGGAACAAGGTAAGATATTCTCTTTTCACCAATCCTTTTCAATGTTGTATTGGAAGTCCTAGCTAATACAATAAGACAAGAAAAAGAAATAAAAAGTTATACTAATTGGGGAAGAAGAAATAGAATTGTCTTTATTCATAGATGACATAATTATCTACACAAAAAAATCTTAAAGAATCAACACAAAAACTCCCAGAACCAAGAAGTTATTATAGGCAAGCTTCAGGATACAAGGTAACATGTAATAACAAAAGTCAGTCATTTCCCTAAATATTAGCAATGAAGAAGTGGAATTGAAATTTAAAACACAGTACCTTTTATATGAGCACCCCCTGAAATGAAATACTTACATATAAATCTAATAAAATATGTACAAGCTCTATATAAGGAAAACTATGAAACTCCAATGAAGGAAACAACTAAATAGATATTCTATACTATATTCATGAACAGGAAGACTTGATATTGTCAAGATATTAGTTCTTCCCAAATCTATAGTAAACACAATCCCAACAAAAATTTCAGGAGGTTATTTTGTGGATATCAACATACTGATTCAAAAGTTTAAATGCAGAGTCAAAAGACCTAGAATAACTAATTCAACATGGAAGGAGAAGAACAAAGTTGGAGGACTGACACTACCTGACTTCAAGACTTACACCAAAGCTATAGTAAACATGCCAGTGTGGTATTGGTGAAAAAATAGACAAAACAGAAGAGAGAGCTCAGAAACAGACCCACATAAATGTAGCCAACTGGTCTTTGACAAAGGAATATAGGCAATAAATGGAGAGAACATATTTTTTTCTAAAAAACCAAATAGTGCTAGATGTGGACGTCTGTTGCTGGACCAAGGAGTCCATCTGCCTGTCTCCTGAATCAATCAATGGGGAAGTTAATGAGAGATCAAGTTTCACTTTTATTTTCAGATGATTCTGGAGAATAGCAAGGACATCTCCCCACAGAACTGCTCTGCCTCCTCTTTTCCTTGTTACTTTTATATTCTCACAGTAAGCATTAGTAATGTCAAACAGATTCCCCTAAAGGTTACAAAGTTATGTAACATCTTCCCTTAGAGTGGCTGTATCTTCAAAGCATTTTTATTCTCTACTAAATTTATAGTTAGTCAATACTTGTCTGGGTGTAGAGAGTGCCCTGGGTCCTTCACCAGTACCATGGAGTCCAGTTCCCCAACTTATCTATGCCAGTAGGCCTCAGAAGTGCATAAACAATCTCCAGAATCTCCAGATGTCAGCATGTAGGCTACTCTGGCCCTGTTAGTGCCTGACCAGCACTACCTTGCATGAAATGACCATTCCGGTTAACAGTGGCTGTTATCACCTCCATATGCAAAAATAAATAAATAAATGAACAAAAAAGAAGAATCTAGACACAGACCTTACACATTCACAAAATTAACTGAAAATGGATCACAGACCTAAATGTAAAATGAAACACTATAAAGATCATAGAAGATAGCATAGCATAGGAAAAAATCTAGGTGACCTTGTATATGGCAATGACATTTTAGATATGACACCAAAACTCATGAAAAAAAGAATTGATGAACTTCATTCAAATTAAATCTTCGGCTCTACAAAAGACACTGTGGAGACTGTAAGACAAGCCACACACTGGGAGAAAACATTTGTAAAATATGTATCTGGTAAAGAACTGTTATCCAAAATATACAAAGAAGTCTTAAAAATTATCAGTAAGAACACAAATAATCTGATTTTAAAATGGGCAAAAGACCTGAAAAAATACTCCACCAAAGAAGATATACAGATAGCTAAAGGAAATTTGAATGGGAAAAAAAAAAAAAGATATACAGATAGCAAATCAAATCAGCTTATGAAACAATGTTCAATACCATATGTTACTGGGAAATTGCAAATTCAAACAATGAGACAGTACTACTGCAGAACTATTTGAGTGGAAAAACCCAAAACACAAATGCTGGTGAATATATGAAGCAACGGATCTCTAAGTCGTTGCTGGTGGGACTGCAAATTGACATAGCCACTTTGGAAAACAGGTTGGTATTTCTTATAAAAGAAACACACTCTTACTATATGATCCAGCAATTGCACTCTTTACCCAAAGGAGTTAAAAACTTATGTGCACACAATAACCCTATACATGAATGTTCATAATAGCTTTATTCATAACTGCCAGAACTTGGAAGCAACTAAGATGTCCTTCCATAGAGGAATGAATACGTACCCTGTGGACATCCAAACAAGGGAATAAGCAGAAAGCAATGAGCTATCAAGCCATGAAAAGACATGAAGAAAACTTAAATGCACATTACTAAGTAGAAGATGCCAAACTAAAAAGACTGCCTATCGTATGATTCACTTTTCATATGAAAAAATAAAACTATGGAGTCCATGAAAGGCTCAAGGGTTACCAGGAGTTAGCAGGGAATGGAGGATGAATAAGCAGAGCACAGAGTTGGGGGTGGGGGGCAGTGAAACTATTCTGTGTGTCACTTTAACGGTAGGTACACATCATTAAACATTTGTCAAAACCTATAGAGTATGCAACACCAAGAGGGGACCTAATGTCATCTAAGGACTGTGATAATAATGATAAGGATGTGTCAGTGTAAGTCCACCAATCGTCGCAAACATGATTCTCTGGTGTGGGGTTTTGACGGTGAGAAAGGCTGTATGTGTGTAGGGGCAGGGAGAGATGTGAGAAATCTCTATACTTTCTGTTTTAGTTTTGCTATTAACCTAAAACTGCTCTAAAAAATAAAGTGAATTATGGTAAAAAATAAAAAATTTTAAAAGTAAACATCCAAATGTTACCCTTAATTCTGTGAGTTGAGGTTTGATCTATAGGCACAGACTGTTACCCTTAATAAAGTACAGTAGTCCCTCAGTGGGTCATCGTTTCACTTTCCAGGGTTTCAGTTACTTAGTTAAACGAGGTCTGAAAATATTACATATAATAAGGTGTTTTGAGAGAGAGTTCACATGCACGTAACTTTTATTACAGTATACTGTTACAATTGTTGTATTTTGTCATTAGTTACTGTTATAAATTAAACTTTATTATAGGTATATAGGTATAGGAAAAAACATAGCATATGGGATTTTGCACTCTCTATGGGGTCTTGGAATGTATTCCCTGCAAATTAGAGGAGAATGTTGTATTCAAGAAATACACATGTTTGCCGATAGAATGAATGCAAATAAATTTATTGCCTAAATTATTAAATAAACTCTCATTTAATTGAATTAGAATGTGATTTTTCTGGTTTCAGACATAGAAACCAGAAAGTCTTCTGTCCCCTTCCCTTCAGACCTTCTCTAAAACTTAGTCTAGAGGATCCCCATGAATTTCATTTGAGGCAAATGAGCTACAAACCACTCAAAACACTACGAGGTTTAGACAGGAATATATTGTCCTCTATCTAGTGTTCTGCTAAATTGAGAGTCTTTGTGATCTGGAGAACCATGTGATAGAGCATCTGCAGGGTTTTCATTCACACAGCAAACTAATTCATACATGTGCATCGGTTAAACAGGTTGTGTACTCGCTACCTACAAGCTACTGTGCTGAGCAGTGGGAATGAAAAGATAGCTCCTAAAACTAGAGTATTGAAAAAGGCAAAGTAGAGGAAGTCAAAGAGGAGGTAAGTTTAGAGTGGCATTTCGGTTTATATTCCCCTGATTTGGAAAATATTTCTATTTGTCTCTTGGGGACAGAATATCAGAAAATCATGTAAAGCAGATTTCTTCTACAAGGAATTGATAGCCAAATCAAATACCAGAAGGCCAAACCCAGGACCATCCCATTAATTCAGTTTCCCCCCTAAGTGCCACCTGAAAAAAGAGCAAATGCATTAGCCTAGAATCTGCAACATCAGGTTAGGGCACAAAACTACAGCTCTCTAGGACAGGCAATGTGCTTATCTTCCCATTAGAAGTACACTTCAAAGGCTCAGGCACATACTTCAAAGGGTGTTTACCAGCCTGTCTCTCTGATGCCTTCATCTAGTAGCCAGTAATAGCAGCCCATTAGCACTTCATTAGCCAGGGCTCAAGAATGCTGGAAGAGAGTCCTGGACTAAGGAAGCATCCCCAGACTGAAACCAAGAAAATTCCTCCAATTTTAGCACTGTTGTGGACACTCCAACGGTCAGTCACCACTCGTCCCCCCAGTGATACATATCTGGAGGTGTCAGCTAGACAAATATAGCAACGTAGGACAAATTGTAATGTCCACATATCATATGGCCATATCTTCCCTTAAAAATATGACATCAGGTCTGGGAGAACTTTGCCAACAGGTGTCTTCCAAATCCTTAACTGATTTTTTTTTTTATTAAATCGTAACTAAACATTAATGCATTTATGGGGTACAATGTGCTGATTTTATATACAATTTGGAAGACTTACATCAAACTGGTTAACATAGCCTTCACCTCACTTACTTAATTATTGTGCTAAGACATTTATACTCTACACTTAGTAGATTTGACATGTACCCTTGAAATACGCACCACAGGTGTGGTCCCATCTATTACTCTCCCCTTTCTCTTCCCTCCTTCATCCTGGGCTATATTTGTGTTTTATCTTTCAAATGAAAGTGTGGGTGATTACAATATTGGTTTCATAATAGTACTGAGTACATTGGATACTTTTTCTTCCATTCTTGAGATACTTTACTAAGAAGAATATGTTCCAGGCTCAGTGCCTGTAGCTCAGTGGCTAGGGCGCCAGCCACATACACCAGAACTTGCAGATTTGAATCTAGCGCCAGCCTGCCAAATAATTACAACTACAACAAAAAATAAAAATAGCCAGGCTTTGTGGCGGGCGCCTGTAGTCCCAGTTACTTGGGAGGCTAAGACAAGAGAATCACTTAAGCCTAAGAGTTGGAGGTTGCTGTGAGTGTGACGCCATGGCACTATACCTAGGGTGACAAAGTGAGACTCTGTCTCAAAAAAAAAAAAAAGAAAGAAAAAAAAAAGAATTCCAGCTCCATCTATGTAAACATAAAAGAGGTAACGTCTCCATCTTCTTTTAATGAGACTATGCCCTTCGAATTAGACTCTTAACTTCCTGGTCTCTTCCGCTTTCCAAGTATTAGAATTACTATTGTTTGTACATCATTTAATCTGGTAATTCATAGCACAACACCTGCCATGTTGCAAGCACTGAAATCCTCACACAACAGTTTAAAACATTCTTTCCTTACAAAATGCAAAATCACTTCCCTGAAGACATCCCACTGTTTGTATATAGTGTCTGCCTACATGGCATAGCGCAAGAGAGCTAGACCCACTTTATAAATTTTTCCAGATGCATCTCACTTAGTGCCCATCAGACTGAACAGTCAAACACACCACCCTAAAAAAGTTAACATAAACTGTTTGGTTGCCAGATAACTAAGATTTTCAGAAACTTCGTAAGTGTTATTTGAATGTTAAAGGAAGGTCAAAAATTCTAACATATTGCAGGGGGAGAGAAGACTTTTTGATGCTGTTTTGTCTATAGGAGAGTATTCTCTTTTTAAGGAACTAAAAAGAATAGTGGGAATAGATGATGAAAATGAAATGACTAATATTGCTTTAAAGTAAGGGGCATTTCCAGTAAAATAGGATTAGTATTCTCCAAATCCTATGACCCAGGAGAAGGGTCAAGTTTTCTGTGGAATATTGAGATGGAAAGGTCAAGTTTTCTGTGGAATATTGAGATAGAAAGGTCAAGTTTTCTGTAGAATATTGAGATGGAAATTCCATCGAATAAAGAATGAAAGGAAAAATAAACTATCTTACTTAATATGCTATAATATAAAAACACAAGTTACTGACCATAAAAATTTTATGTTATTGCCAAGAATCTGATTAATAACGTAATGAAAATAATACAAATACAAACCTACATACAAAATTTTAAAAGTATAAAAAAGGGACATGCAATAAAACCTGACTCTTCCTCCCACTCCTAATGTGAATTACCACCATCAATGGTTCTTTTCATTAGATGAAATTCATGAAGCTATGCATTTCTTATTCGAATAAACACATATACATTGTTCTGAGTCTTTCTTACTTAATAACATATTTTGAAAATATTTCTATATGATAAAGATATCTTTACCTTCATCTTACATAAAAGATAGCTCTCCATTTTTTCTTTTTAATGGCTGCATGATATTCTACTGTACAAATTTATATTATCTGGGCATTTACCTTTGTGTTGTTTCAAGTTTAGTGAATTTTTCTTTTATCAGAATTTGGTTTCAATGTCATAATAATTTTGTAAAGATCAATTGGAAGCTCCTCTTGACTTAATTTTGG
The DNA here is from genome assembly GCF_000181295.1 of Otolemur garnettii. Taxonomy (NCBI): domain Eukaryota; kingdom Metazoa; phylum Chordata; class Mammalia; order Primates; family Galagidae; genus Otolemur; species Otolemur garnettii. Next base: position 2,061,058 of record NW_003852488.1, on the reverse strand, counting down.
GACATTATGTATGGAGCTTTGATATGTATTCTAAAGGTTTGAAAGATTCACATTTAAACTACCATGAGCCCTAAGTATTATTTTTTTTTGAGACAGAGTCTAACTTTGTCACCCCCAGTAGAGTGCCATGGTGTCATAGCTCACAGCAACCTCAAACTCTTGGGCCCAGGTGATTCTCTTACCTCAGCTTCCTGAGTAGTCTGGGGCTACAGGCACCCGCCACAACACCTGGCTATTTTTAGAGATAAGCTCTAGCTCTGGCTCAAGCTGGTCTCGCTTCTGTGATCTCAGGTAATCTACCCACTTTGGCTTCCCAAGTGCTAAGATTACAGGCTTGAGCCACTGTGCCAGGCCTCCATTTTTTTAAGGGTAATGCTATCACATATTTTTTTTTCCTTGCAACTTTTCATTACAAGCTTTCCCTGACACCTAAGATCAATTTGAATCATAAGTACTTTCCTTAAAAATCATCTATGTATCCAAGTTTTCAAATGTATTTGCGAATAAATTCTTAAACATTTCTTATGATCCCCTCTGTATGTAGTTATTTTTCTCTTGGTTTCTAATTTTTCTTTCTATGACCTCTCATTTCCAAAAAACAATGTCTTTTTTAACTTTTTTAATAGTATGGAATGTTATACATTTAAAATACGTTTCCACTTCCTGGCATAATCATTAGTCTGATATAAATTATTCATCTATCTCATATAATGATAATTATTGAGCACTTTCTAAATGCTACATGGATGAGCTCCTATTCCTCTTTCTTCTCTCTGAAATATCTCTGCACAGATTCCATTCCATCTTTTCAGATCATGACTATGTTAGTCTGCTAGACCTGCCATAACAGAAAGCCACTGGGTGGTTTAAATAACAGAAATGTGTCGGACATTCTTCAGCTCCAAAATCCAGGTGCATGGCAGGGTTGATTTTTCTTTTTTCTTTTTTTGGTAGAGACAGAGTCTCACTTTATCGCCCTCATAGAGTGCTGTGGCATCACACAGCTCACGGCAACCTCCAACTCCTGGGCTTAGGCAATTCTCTTGCCTCAGCCTCCCAAGCAGCTAGGGTTGATTTCTGATGAAGCCCCTCTTGTTGGCTTATAGATGGCTGCTTTGTCACTGTTTCCTCACACAGCTTTTCCTGTGTTCACCCAGGGAGAGAGAAAACGCTGATGTCTCTTCCTTTTTATTATTTTTTTCTTAAGACAGAGTCTCTGTCACCAGGCTGGAGTTCATGGAGTGTGGTAGCATGGTAGCACAATCACAGCTAACTGCAGTCTCAAAGTCCTGAGCTCAAGTGATCTTCCTGCCTCAGCCTCTCAAGTAGCTAGGGCAACAGATGCACACCACCACCACTGGCCAGTTTAATGTTTTTACTTTTTTGCAGAGACAGTTATCTATGTTGCTAGACTGGTTTTGAACTCCCAACCTGGAGGGATCCTCCTTCCTCAGCCTTCCGAAGCACTAGGAAATACACATGTGTGCCACAGCACCCAGCCTCTTCCTCTTCTTTAAAGACACCCATTCATTGGAGTAGAGCCCCACCCTTACGACTTCATGTAACTTAATTACCTCCTTACCAGGCCCAATTCTCCAAATACCATTACAGGAGGAGTTAGGGGTTCAACACACAAATGTGTGGGAACACAATTGATTCTATAACAATGACATCTTTGAGTAGGGACAGTTCTTTAAGGACCAGATGAGACTGGTATGGACTGCATCTATCTTGAATTCAAAAACAGGTTTGTAATATAACTTTTAATAATGGCTGTGTCTAACAATTGATATGCAAAGTTTCAAAAATGTACTATAGAGAGCAGATATGAGCTGGCTCCAGCAGACCACACCTGTCTTCCTTAACAAATCTGTCTGCCTTCTGTCTTCCCTCTTCCTAGTGGTCAGCCTGTTTTTGATAAAATGCTATGTTTGAGCAATTCTGCGTTGAGGCGCTGATCCTGCTCCTCCTCAGCAGTATAAACCTGAATTCAAAGACCTTTCTGCTGCCAATCCCCAGATCCTGGCATTCCAGGGAGAGATCCTTGACTGGGCCTTTCCGGATCGAGCCTCCAGTTTGCGAAGTGCTGTATTTACTGTGGAGTTTGGGGATATATGGGCCAGGTCACTGAGGCTTTCCTGAGTTGGGTCCTGATTTGACTATTTATTGTCACGGTTCCCATGTGTGGCTGTTGCACAGTTTCACTGAAGATGGCCTTTCTTGTCTCTTTTTCACCCTTGTTGTCGTTGTTGATTTCAGGAAATAAACTGGGATACAAACACATTTCTTCTGCCATCTGCAGCCAAAAATCTGCATCTGCTCTTCAGCTTAAACATTTTTTCATTTGGGAGCCAAGTTCCTCATTATACACAACACCCTTGAAGAACACAGTGTCAAGGAGGTGCCATCAGAAAATAAGTCATGGCCCCAGAACAAACGTCCTCACAAACGAGAGTGTTGAGTATATAGGGCACGATTACAACAGTGAAGAAAAGGTCTGTGTGTGAAGACATTTGCTGATCTAATGCAAATGTTTAAAGAACCAGATCTTTTTAATCCTCAGCTGAAATGTATTATATACATCGTTTAATAAGAAAGAAGAAATGATGTGCATGTGTTTCCCATATAAACGGAAGAGAACAATTTTGAAGGAGGAAAAAGGAGGACAATGACTCACAAGTCATTCCAGTGGTGGATTCTGTGGTGTTTATTCTGTTTGTGGAACATCTGCAATCCCCCCCCC
>NW_003852488.1:2040092-2058111 GCF_000181295.1 Otolemur garnettii | reverse complement strand
ATTTAAAATGGCAATACTTGGACAGATGCCCATTTTGGCATATATGTCTCCAAAATTCACCTCCGTAGAAGGAATAAAAAACACCCATATGACCCTAGAGCAAGATAGTAGGAGAGAAAAATGTGTATCTGGAAAGGACAAGAAAGGGTACAGAGACGGCAACAAGTCATTCAATGTGAAACTACTTGTCAGGCTGAGGTCGGCTATCTTCCCATAGGAAGTTGTAGGGGGGAAGTCCTGGCAAGCCTTATCTTTTGAGGGAGATAGATGGTCCCTAGAGTAACAACGACTCCATCAAGTTTTCACAGAAGAGTTTCCAGATAAATAATGCCTTTCCACAAATAATCTGCTCTCGAAAGGCAGCCCCCAGACGGGAGAAGCGGGAGGAAGGGCTGGCTGTGGAATTTTCTGAACATGAACAACAAAGAATGTAAGTCTTTGTAATTGAGGAATGAGATCACTTTGAAAAAAAAATAATAAATGTCTAGAACCAAGGCTATTGCACAAGTAGGCACGTTTTCAGAATAAAATGCAATTCTCAGGATTAATCTTTACATCTGTTTCCAGAGGCCTCATTCAGAAGTTGACACTTTTGTACAAAGAACACCCTCGTGCTGACTGTGACAAGCAGGCAGCATTGCCAGCGATTTATCAGCAACACATAAATCTGTGGGAAATACTCCATATACCGCCCAGCCAACCCTCAACCAAACCCCTGCAACCTCTTCTTGCCCCTGAAATTTGGAGGCTTAGAGCGAAGAGAGAAAATAAAAGCAATGTAAAGTGTGAGAGGAAAGTAGCCTAATATATAAAATAAAAGACAAAAGCAGACTGGATTATGCCAGCAAGCCATCTGCGCAGCTGAAGGCTTCTTCAGGCAAAAAAGGCTCCACTGTTCCTGAATCAATTGCTTCCTATTCACAGGCTCACTGTATAGGACTAAATTCAAAATGGCTCTCGGGAAATTCTTGCCAATCTTGTGGTCTGATTTTAGGCTCTATTTTTCCCTTTCTTTTTAAGACCCAAGCATGTAAGTATGTATCAGTGCTGTAAACTTGCCAGCGTTCACTGGAATGAGTCAAAGAGACCTGGCATTAAATCACAGGGATTTGAGTTGCTAATAAATACAGCAGGCCCCATCCATTGTTGATTAATTCTGACTGAAATCTAAACACCAAACAACAAACACTCTTCTGAACTGCTCTGGTACCCATTAGGTTGATGTGTTTATTAGACAGGGCTGTGTTCTTTCAAGTTTATTAACAACAGATTAAAAAACTGTAAACAAATCTAAGTTTCTTTTTTATGATTTAAAAGTGAGGGTACCGTTTACTAAGGTTTTTAGGGTTTGACGGTAAATCCAAACAAAGCTAAAAAAACACCATCAAGTCAAATTAAGACCTTGGGACAAAGTATGAATAGTTACTGTCAATGTCCAGCTTCCATTATCCAAGTAAATAATCAAGATTTCTACGTTGCTGTATTTTATTCTATTTTAACTCTTAGAATTGTCATTTTTTTATTAAGTTCATCATTGAACAGGGATTGAAGCATTGTCATAGAATGAGATGTAGAATCTTTACAAATAATATGATATATTGCATATTTTTAAAGTTTATAGAGGTCAGTAAGATATTTTCATGGTATTTATTTATCATATAGCAGAGTTTCTGTAGAGCATTTCTAAATTGAGTACACTAGCACATATCCATGGAATATGCTGCACATTAGTAAGTGCTTGAAAGTAGAAAAATACCAGCAAATTGCACAATGTATAAAGATAACCAACAGTGCCCCAGTATCAATGATTCAAGGGATCAAATATCAGAAACACAAATTTTCAAACTTTTGGAATGTATTAACTCAAACCATTAAAGCCTGGGTGAATCCTTGAACATTCCCAAGGTATATACTTTAACAACTTGGTAGAAGTCATACAAGTCCCAGAAAATTTCAAAAAGGCCCAGCAGTAATTTCAATTATTGCCGTTTCAAATTTTTCTGTGGAAACAAAGATATAGAGGCACAGAACTCACACTGATAGTCCCAAGAAATTTACCATAAAAGATAGCTACCTCAATTCAAGTTATCTAAAGACTACAAGTTGACTTGACCTAATTTAAAAACCACATATTTATATTCTGTTTTTTCAATTTTTTTTTCAGAGACAGAGTTTTACTTTGTCACCCTCGGTAGAGTGCTGTAGCATCACAGCTCACAGCAACCTCCAACTCCTGGGCTTAGGCGATTCTCTTGCCTCAGCCTCCTAAGTAGCTGGGACTACAGGTGTCCGCCACAATGCCTGCCTATTTTGTTGTTGTTGTTTTTGCAGTTTGGCTGAGGCTGGGTTCAAACCCACCACTCTTGGTATATGGGGCTGGTGCCCTACTCACTGAGCCACAGGCACTGCCCATATTTATATTCTCTTAATAGGTTTTACAGATATGTAAATTTCAAATACCATGTCATTTTAAATATCTCTTGAAATAATGTGCGAATGAGAATAACTTTCATGTTTTGGCTAAACAGAAAAATTTCTCATCAAATCTAGAGCCTTGGGAGATCCATCATATCCTAAAGTCATGTGAGGCAACATTTTATTTGCAAAACCTTCCGTAAGTGCATCTGCTATTGGACTGACGAAGTATTCCAACCTAAATATGTCGCTGTAATGTCTAAATTTTTCCCAGAGCTTCCCAGACCACCAGAGCTCAGCTTACCAACTCCAAAATTAAATCATTACCTCCTTTAATCCTAAATCATGTCCTCTTAATTTTTGTAGCATGTAAACCACTAAGCTTTTATTCCCTGCTTTTTTTCTCCCATGAACAGATAAAAGCCATGATAGTGAAGATCAGAAGACAAGAATAGCAGATTATAAATTTGATTAGTCCATTCAACCCAAAGATTACTACTATTGTGGTGGTGTGGGTGGTAATTATCTGTAAACAAATCCTTTTTGCCCAAAGAGAGCACTGTGAGCATTTCAAAAACCAGATGAGAATGAAAAAGATAGCATTGTGCCTAAAATGATAAGACCTAGGCACTTCATTTGAAAAAAGAAAATTGCTATGTTTCATCTAATACGTGCTTCCATGAATAACTGATTGAAAAGCAACTGAGCAGAGAAAAGAAAAAAAGAGAGGAGGGTAATAGAGAAAAAGGCAGTGGAAGGGAAAAAAGAAAAAAGAACAGAGTGTGTTGAAGCTTATTACAGCAACATAACTCAAATAACATTTTTAATCAATGAAAATTGGACAACACTAAAAGAATAAAAGGATAAAGAACACTGATTACCAATAACTAATGACGGTTCCACTTCTATAATTAGAAAGCACTTTAGAAAACTAAACCATGCATTGAGGAATAGACTGATAAAATTAGCATCTTGTTATCTTTCAAGATACATATAGAAAATAAAGAATTTTATGGGAAACTCATCTAGGTTTCTTCAATGCTGTTAGAAACAAAAATTCTTGGTCAGAAAACTAAAGAGTATTTGAATTGACATCCCAGGCCCTTGATGTAGCCCTATATTAATAAAACTCCCAGATCTTTTTTTTCCTATAATGCCCTGTTGTGACCTAATTCCTGTTGAAGTGGTTTGGGCCCTGTCTTTTGCCTTACATGGAGTCTCTTCTCTCTGTATCCACCTTTGAACATTCAACCTACTCTCCAAAGACTATCTCAAAGCATCAGGGTTAATTCAAAGAATATAGTCTGAGAGATAGGTGACCTTGATCCAGAAGCAAATCTAGCTAAGAAAAGAATGAGCAGTAATTACATGGACCAGAATATCTCAAAATTGTGGGTACGGCTTCCTCCTAAAATTGCACCAAGAGAAGGAACATTATGGATCTCTCTTCTCTCAACTGAAAATAAATCTTCTAGTTCTACAAAGGATTTACTGAGTAACTACCATATGCTAAGTACCACACTAGTCATTAGGTGTCAGCTGCCACCCAAACCTGGTCACCCAGGTTTGTTCTCAATTACCATTTCTAATCTGTGCCTTGTCATTTAGAATATTCTGCCAACTTTGGTATTATAGTACTTTTTGTTATTTGGGTGAGGGGGTGACCACTGTTGTTTATTTTTCATTCCCCACTATATAAAAAGTCCTCAAAAACAAAGAATTTGTCTTTAGAGCCCCTAATGTCAGAATCTGGCACATAGCCAATGCTCAATGATTACTAATTAAATAAAGACAAGACACAAAATTGACTCTTAGAGAATGAGATCCGAAATACAAATTCCATTTTCAGCACCACTAGGAGATAGCTAAAGCTCATCACAAAGCATGAGAATGGATTCCCAAAAGCCATAGAGGTGGAGCAAGGGGAGGTGAGGGACAAAGTGGCTTCAGAAAGAGTCATCAAAGCAGCCTCCTATTCTCAGAGGTAGGGGACACACTCTAAGGTGCAAAACCTAAACCCCCTGTTTTTTGCAAGAGTTAGAGGGTATGTTCTGTTTGGTCTCAGGAATTTCCCTGTGCCTGTTTTGATTCCAAAAAAAAGAAGAAGAGGAAGAGGAAGAAGAGGAGGAAAAAGAGGAAAGAGAAGGAGACAAGAATCGATGAAAAGCCACACGAACAAGCCATATTTTCAGGGAATATGAAAGAAAGAAAAAATAGCTCCGCACTGTAAAGAGGAACACCATGCTGATAAGAACCGCCCCAAAATAGCTGCTGATACCCACAGGAAAAGTAAGAGCTCATAAAAATTACATTCAAAAGCCTGAGTTGGAATGCAAATTTCAATTATCCTGAAACCAATACTGACCCCTCTTTCTATATGACCCTCCTACAACTATCTGGAAAACTCAACTTATTCAAAAATAGTTTATCAAAAAAAGAACATACCCCACACTGTACCCCAGAAGTGCATTAATGTACATAGTTACCATTCAATAAAAATAAAATAAAATAAAATAAAATAAAATAAAATAAAGAACATAATTATTGAATCAAAGATGCAACACTTAAAAGGAATCAAAGGACAGGAAATCCAAGTGACAGTCATGGACTAGTCTCCAGAAAAACATTGCCATTGAGAAGATGAATAGAGCGACTAAACATTTATGTCTTGAATTTAAAAACATCATCAAGGTAGTTGTTTCTGTGATGCTAGATAGTTGTAGAATTCAAGGAAGAGTGAGACTAATGGAGGAGATGAAATACAAGCTTATATCTCAAGCAAATAACAGAGGATTATCACAGAAATAAAACTGAAAATAGAAGGTGCACCAGAGAAAACAGATGCCATTGAAGTATAGTAAAGGATATAGAGGATAAAACAAAAAAAGCAACAACAAAAAAAAATGGCAATAAAAGATACAAGGCATAAAATGAATTAGGAAAGAAAATGATAGCTAGAGAAAAGAGTCAAAAGAAATTTTCAATAACCAAAAGAAGAAAACCAAAATAATAGAACACATATAATACTGAAATATAATTCAAAAAAATCTTTCTTTCTTTCTTTCTTTCTTTTTTTTTTTTGAGACAGAGCCTCAAACTGTCCCCCTGAGTAGAGTGCTGTGGCATCACAGCAACCTCCAGCTCCTGGGCTCAAGTGAGTCCCTGCCTCAGCCTCCCAAGTAGCTGGGACCACAGGTGCCCACCACAATGCCTGACTTTTTTTTTTTTTGGTTGTAGCCATCATTGTTGTTTGGCAGGCCCAGGCTGGATTAGAACCTGCCACCTTAGGTGGATGTGGCTGGCACCTTAGCCACTTGAGCCACAGGTGCTGAGCCAAGAAATCTTTCTTAAATAAAAAAGGATTTGAATCTATGTGATAGACTATGATGTGCCCTAAAATCTCACCCATAACTGTCAATAGGTAGATAGCTCCTAGTAAAAATTAAAGAGAAGAGGAAGTAGGCATTGGGAAGCCAGACAAAAATACCAAGTGACTCATAAGAAAGAAAAAGTGATCTGGCACACTTTCAAAAGACAAGGCTGGAAGACAGAGAAGCTCATTTATAATAGAAGTCAGTATAGATGTAGCTACATCACATCTAGAAGATAGGGGAGCTACATCCAGAAAGTCCTCAAGCAAAGAAAATGACCCTGTGATTTTTTTTATCTAAACTGTCCTTTAAAGATAAAGACAAGAGATAAATAATTTTGTACATGGAAAACAATCAAGGAATATTACTGAAGAAGATCTGGCCCCTTTTCGTTCCTAGAAGCCTCTGGATAGATAGGTTCAAGGAAGGTAAAGAAATGAGTGAGGAGCTGTGACTTTCAATTATGGTGAATTATAGCAAACCCATCACTGTTCCCAGACCTAGGGTACTTTCAGTTAGATAAATCAAGTTGGATTTCAGGATGGAGCTTATCTGGAGATATTAGGATAAATTACTACCAAAGACCCCTGTAGATCAAACCATCCCTAACTGTTTCAACAGTTAATACTCTGCTGCTTATTTTGTGGACCACAACACTGCCTTGCAGCCTTCACCACCGGCTTCCAGCTGATTTCCATTGCATTCTACATAGCATCATTGTATTATACTTTCATGCATATTCTCCAGGTTTTTACTGACATAAATTAGCTAATTCTTGGAATGACTGTGTTACGAGAATATCTCATTCCTGGTCCTATCTATACTAATTGCTCTCTGGCATGTTGGGATTTGGAGGTAATGAGGTCACGGTGTGGATAGAGCTCCTATGAGTTAACTACCTGGGGTGAGGCACCACTGGCCTCGTTAGACAGGGAAGGATGGACTGTTACCAATGAGTGATTTGGTAGTTCAAGATATTAAGATTCATTCACAATACACTGAAACGGACAAATTTCAACTCTCACGTTTTACTTTTTCCTGTCAATACAGGGTTTGCCAAAGGTTACCATAAAGTTGTCATACATAGGGAAAATGGGAAATTATAGCCAAATGTACCTATATTTATAAAATATTCATGACAATATTTTACAGAGGCAGCCAACATACAGAGAATATTTTATAAACGTCTTATAAAATGTAGCTACAATTTCCCATTTTCCCTCTGTATGGAAACTTTATGGCAACTTTTGTGGCAACCTTTTGTGTTCTTATAAGAGTCCTGGCAAGATTATGAATTCATATTATGTTGAAAGCCATAGGCCCAGGCTTTTTGTTTCCAGCTACAGTAAACTTTCAACTACAAAGGAAGAGATTCATTTAGAGCAGAGAAGTTCCCAGGACTTAGCATGAGAGCCAGGAATTTAGAATTTGAATTTGTCATTGTTTTCCTTAAATTGTTCAGCACATGCAGAAGCAGTTATCTTCATCTTAAATTTTTTATTGCTACTATAATGGTCTAACAGAATAGTAGCCACTTGATCTACAAAATGCACACCTGGTTCAAACAGATCACAAGTCAAACTTTGAGGAACTCTTTTGCCACTACATGCCATGAAATTTTAGTGATCCTAACAAGTACCACAACCTGCAACAGCAGCGTGGGTTCTTGGCCTCCAGGCAGGAAAGAATTCAAGCACAGACATATGAGAGAGAGAAAAGAATTCAGACATGAAGTATAAGCATAAGCAGAGAGATTTATTGAGAGCAAAGTACACCTTTCAGAGGGAGGCAAAGAGTGAACTTGTCCAGAGAGGAAACAGTGTCATCCCAGAGTTAGGATCTGGCCTAACTTAATGCTATGCAAAACTAGGATCAGAGTATCCATGAGTTTTCTCACAAAGAGGTGGAGAGTTCTAGAACTGAGTGTCCTTCTCCTTTTTAGTCCATATAGGGTAATTTCCAGCGGTTACCATGGTATTTGTAAACTGTCCTGGGGCTGGTGGTCATGATTTCTACTATGCTAACGAGAGCAGTTCATATTGGGACACTATAGCTTCTACTGTGTGCATGCCCCAATTAAAGAAATTCTCCCTTTTAGCTTAGATAAAGATGTTATGGCTAAAGTGTCCCTACTGATTATATTTATCTTAGCTAAGCATATTCACATTCATACGGCTTTCTTATCCTATTGGCCTTCTGATCCCTGCCCTACCTGCCTGCAGAGCGTCTGACTTCCATCTCACCAGTAAATCATTTTCCAATAGTAACCAGATTATAATTGGATTCAGATCCAACCAGTAACCAATTCCAATTTCCTAGTTTAAAGGCTTATTTCTGTTATCCTACTCCTACTAACAAATGCTATATCTCCAAAGGTTCAATCCAAGAAAGAAAAAATGTTCTAGCTACTGTAAACAGTAAAATATTTGATTCAGAGAATAAGATGCTTTCAAAATCATTGGGAAGTCTGGAATATCAGGAGTTATGAATCTGCTTCTGGAAATACGAAATTTAAAAACCTATCACATATGCTGACTCTGGAAGTCATAGAGTCTCAGCAATTGCCTCTTAACACTCATGAAACTGATGATCAGACCCTGGAACACTAGGTGCAGCTCTAGACCCCTGCAACTTCAAGCTTTAAGTTATTTAACGCAACCAGAGTCTCAATAAAGTCTCATCAAAATTCAATCTTAGGGACTAGTGGACCCAGCCTCTTGATATTCATGTCTTTTTGACCTTGATTGCCATTAGAAGTAGCAGGATGACTTCTGCCTTATTTCTTCCTTCTAAATATCACATAACTGATGAACATCCAGAATGCCATTAACAAAAATCCCAGAAGATTAGCTGACTCCCTAGAGACCAGATGTCAAAAGTGTGGTCTAAAAGACAGACCCTATTTCTAAGAGTAGAATGTGAACATTTTAAAAACAATAACTAAGAAAATGACATGAAAGCTATGTTAACCAGTTTGATGGAAGTGTTTCAGATTGTGTGTGAAAACCCCACACTGTACCCCAGAAGTGCATTGATGTACATAGTTACCATTCAATAAAAAAAAAAAAAAAAAGACAGACCCTGGGTCATAGTAAGTAAGAGGGCAGTCTAAAGGTTTCTCACGCTGTATAGTGAGTGGACAGGCCAAATAGGAACCCATTGCTCTCTGCAGTCTGTGCAACCTCACCACCCACTACTATCACCATTCACCTTCATGCTGCCCACCTCTGTCCACCACTCAGCCCTTTCAATCTCGTATCTACCTACTATACAAAGAGGAATATTATGAACATTCCTATCACACTAACTATTCAACCATTCATTCCATTAGTTTATCCTAGCTTATGCCAATTGAATTATGTCTGAGATATAATCAAAGCCAGCCAGAATTGACAAATTTTGGCATAAACCTAACAAAAGTCTAGTTAGGTTTCTATCCCGGAAATATGAAGCCATTATCAAAAACTGGAAGAAAATGTAAGGAGCCTATCTCAATGCGCTAACACAACAATTCATGTCAGATATAAAAATAAAATATTAGAGTGGTGCCTGTGGCTCAAAAGGGTAGGGCACCAGCTCCATATGCCAGAGGTGGTGGGTTCAAACCCAGCCCCGGCCAAAAAATAAATAAATAAATAAATAAATAAATAAAAATAAAATATTGCTACCAATGCTGATAGTAGCATAGATCCTTATACTTGAGTATCAGAGGGTAAATAAATTTCACTGTCCAAGATAGACATCTAAAGATTATCACACTTACATAGGACTTTAGAAGAAACAGTTTTACAATTTATCTTGTCTAAGCTTAAACATGTGTTATCCAAATAAACTAGGATATTGTATAGTATCTCAATGGAGTATCATCTTGATACTGGTAACCAAAATTTTTAAAAATATTTTATTTCTTTAAAATTGTATTCTTTTTACATAGAAATTCTTCAAAAATATCTGTCTCCATGACTGCCTTTCTTAATGTTCTGTACATACTTTGCAGTTGCTCCCCTAATCTCTTACTATCAACAACCAACTGTCAAAAACAAACATGTATACCTTCCCTTTTCTCTCTTATTTATTAAATAAATCTATTTAGCCTTTTTATTAGTTTTTTTCTCCACTTTTCCTAAAACTCAGAGATCCTAAGATCTAGCCAACAAAATGTATTCTCTGTTGGGAGATGTTTTGAATAGCTATACATTAAAAGTTGCAGAGCTTGCTGCCTAAGTCTATGTTAACTCTGGGGATTTAACCATAAACCAAAATTTGATTAATTGATTTTTGAGTTTCTTACATAACTAACCAATGAGACTAAGTTCCTGATTTTTAGAAAACCTGTATTTCAAAAAAAGGAAAATTGATTAGAAATAATGTTCAAGTGTGAATTAAATTGCCAAATAAGCTGCTATCCTGCTACCTATAATCAAATTACAATAGCCTAGAAAAAGTCATTTCTTCTTGATTTGGTCCAACAAAAATGGAAAATAGCCAATGACACAATTCTTAATTAGGTCAAAATTTGTCATCCAAGAATGATTTGTAAATCTCCACAGAGGTTTTTTGTTTGTATGTTTTGTTATTTGCCAGTTAAAAAAAAAGTAAAGTAAAAATGTGTTAGTGACAGCCCTCACCAAAATCTCTTTCTTAAACACAGGTTCAATTTCTCTTGTCAGTTTCAGAAGAGCCTGTCGATAGCATATTAATCTCAATAAACTCATTAAAAACCAATTATTTAGTCAAATAAGAACTCCCACAATATAATTCGATCTATTCCAAAAACAGGAGAAAAGGAAGGAAGATGATTGGATTTTGATGCATTTAAGAAAAGAATTTATTAATGTAGAAGAGAGAAACCAGAATCTACTCCTCAAGAGAAAATTACCAAAGCAACATTTACATCTTGAATGCATGTTACTTACTGAGAGGAGTACGAGTTAAAAAGAGAAGTTTAAAATATTTCTTACTATTTTAATTTGTGCATAAATAAAAAGTTTTTTATTTTCTTTTAGTGGCAAGAACAATGGTCTTAGAGACAATAGGAGCTGTGATTGACTTCCAAGTTCACCAGTAAATAGGTAAACAGCTGTATACTGAAGGTTCTATCACTTAGCTTGGTCAGCTAGTCAGTAATCCAATTATCCACTTATTTATCAGACATCTAAAACGCAACAGGGTCTGTTCAAAGTAAGAGAAATTACTTAGAGAACAAAACAAAAGCTGCCCCTCTCTAATGGAGTCTACTTGCAGTTCAGGAGAGACAGACATACATTAAACAAATAATAACACCAATAAATATATGATCATCAAGTGATAACCAAGAAGGGAATCAAGGAGGCAGGAGAGAAAGTGACACTGAGAGACCTGCTTTGAGGACATAGCCAGACAAAGGGTAAATAAAAAGTATATTCCAAAAAAAAAAAGTACATTCCAGGCAGCATGAATTACACTCACAAAGACTTTGAGCCTGAAAAGAGATGTGTTTTAAGAACCAAACAGGGCCTGTGCTCTTGGGTCATAGTGCGCAAGGGAAGGGTGCCTCCAGATGTGATTGGAAAAGGTGCGCTGAGGTCTGACCATATAGGTACCTGCTAAGTGGCTTAAAGACTATTCAAAAGAACATAAATAACAATTGAAGGTTTTTAATTATAGAAGGACATGGTATGAATAATGAGCACCTTCTGTGGCTTTCCTCAAAACCTAAACTTCTTGCTGTGACCTATTAGACCCCTATATACCTCTCCATCCTCATCCCCAACTCTCTTTCCTTCTGCTCACTCTCCTCTTAACACAGACAGTTCCTTGCTTTATATCACACACTACAAGACTATGGCACTTCAGGGTCCTTGTACCTCTCTCTCCTTGTCTGGAGCACTTCTCCCCCACATCTCTACATAGCCCTAAGACATACTCCCCTCAAGTGTTAACACCCATATCACTTTTTCAAATGAGCTTTTCCTGGCCAAAGAACTATTTGCTTTACCATTGATCTAGCCATAGGCCAATGTATGTGACATGAATTTTTAAAACATCCATTTATCTGGCATTTATTATGTGTAAGTACCTTAAATACATTATCTTATTTAATTTTCATAACCCTATAAGATAGATATCAGTATGCTTCTCTTTTACAAAGAATGTAAAGTATAAAATGATTAAGGAATGAAAGGATATCATATGTTATGTAAATAACTACAATAGATAGAATCACTGGCCTTGCATTACTGCCCTATATTCCAACACATGATGTTATTGTAGTCCCAGAAGGAGAAGAGAGAAAAAATGAAGCACAAGAAGTATTTAAAGATATAATGCCTGACAACTTCCCAAATTTTATGAAAGACCACAAATTACAGATCAAAAAACCTCAGAGAATCCCAAGCTGGAAAATACAGAGAAAAAGAGGCATAGGGAATTATAGCTAAACTGTTAAAAATTGAGGACAAATAAACTGTTAAATCAGCCAGAGAAAAAAGAAACATTTATTCAGGCCAAAGAACATGACCTTCTTGTTAGAAACAATGGAAGCCAGAGATAATAGTGACATCGTTATAGGTGATGAAAGAAATAAAAACTGTCAAACCAGAATTTTATATACAGTGAAAATACCCATCAAAAATGAAGTTGAAATAGAGACAAATGCTTGAAAAATTAATCTCCATTAGGCCTATACTAGAACATATACTAGAAGATAGAAATATTTAGTGTCTTGATAAGCTATTTATAAAAACTGATTAAATGGTACAGTTAAGAGGTCTCCATAAGTAACTTATAACTCACTTAAATGTTTTAAAACTAGAAACTTGCAAAATAAACATTCACTACATAACACAAACAGACCGGTCTGACTCAACTTTTATATAAGAAAGGTGTAAGTTGTTTTTCACTTGCCATGAACACCCAAGTTGAAGGTTGGATAATCTGAACATGCCCAGATGAATCAAGCACACAACTATAGGTAGAACATGAGCACTCAAAATGGACTGAGGAGTGGGGAGTGAATTAAGAAGCAGACTATGGCAGGATCTAGGATCTAATCAGACAGCTTAGGCATCCCCCATGGTATGGTCTAGTCAGAGCACACCTCCTGGCATCATCTCACAGCAAGATCCAATTAGATCACACTCATTACCCTACGCTTATACTAACTTAACCCAGCCCCTATCTCAGCCAGGCAGATTTGAGCATTTCCTTCTGTCTGATTGCCAGTCAACTTGCATGCAATAAAGCTTTTCTTTTTTAAAAGGACAGTATCATGGTATCGGCTTCTATGTGTATCAGGCAGTGAGCCCATTGATTGCCCAGTAATAACTACATATGAAGGCCTTCTTTCTTGATTCAAAACAGCAAAAAAATATTGCAAATGTTATTTTTTTAGATCACATTTTAACTAAGACACTATTTAAATGATAATGTAGCCAAAGAATATTATAGCCTGCATCCTGATTACCTTTACAGTCAGTAGCGTAGCATAATTAAAAAACATTGTAACACAAAAGATTTCCTAGGACTGGCTCGGTGCCTGTGGCTCAAGCAGCTAAGGCGCCAGCCACATACACCTAAGGTGGTGGGTTCGAATCCCTAGCCCGGGACGCCAAACAACAATGATGGCTGCAACCAAAAAAAAATGGCCAGGCGTTGTGGCCGGCGCCTGTAGTCCCAGCTACTTGGGAGGCTGAGGCAGGAGACTCACTTGAGCCCAGGAGTTGGAGGTTGCTGTGAGCGTGATGCCATGGCACTCTACCCAGGGGGATAGCTTGAGGCTCCGTCAAAAAAAAAAAAAAAAAAAAAAGATTTCCTAGGACCAATTGAAGTAGAAGTAAAAATAGACATTTTTTACAATTACAGATGGTATCCAACCATTGGTAAAATATGTTTATCCAGTAGGAAAGGAAGAATATGCCATCGGGAAACCATCTGGTAGTTATGTTCTCCATTAGGCAATCAGAAGCTAAAAAACCCAAACAGTGTAGAAGAAACAAAACCAAAAGAGCAAAGGACAGAAAGAGACTTCACACAGGGGGAAATAAAATAGTTCATAAAGTTATGACAAAAATTGGTTGACCTTATTAAGAATGAAGGAAAATAAAATTATAATAGAAAAGAGGCCTTTGGGGCTAATCCAGATTGACTAAGCCTTCTCAGACTCTGGTACGGGTATTGGGAGACTGAAACTCTCACATTCTGCTGGGCCAGAATGCAAATTAGCCAACTGTTCCCAGAAAACAAACTGGCAATATATATCATGATTCTTAAAACTATTCACAGTCTTTAACCCAACAGTTATACTTTTAAGAGTCTATCAAAAAAATAAGGAAGAGATACACAATAATCTTTTTATTTAAAAAATTTATTTAAAAAATTCAACATAGTATTACTGTATTTATATTAGTGAAAAATGAGGAATCTATAATTGCAAATGTTCAACGAATAGGGGATAGTTAAATAATAAGATAGCTAAATGATGGAATATTATGCTCATTCATTAAAAAATTACATTTCAAATAAGTTTAATGACACATATACTGCTCATAAAATTATGTTATGTGAAAAAGGCATGCTAAGACATTCAATATAGAAATCCAAAACAACTGTACATGATATTGTGTGTATATGTATGTATACATATTATATACACATACATAGGTGTACCTGTGTATATGTGTGAGTAGAACTGGAGGTAAATACAGAAAAATATTAACAATAATAAAACTATTAGTGATTTTTATTTTCTTCTTAATGTCCCCTATTTTATAAATTTCTGTGATTACTTTGTACTAAATAATAAATCAAAAATGTTTTTGAAAAAATATACCTTAAATGTGAATCCAATAGGAGCATCCTATTCATAATGACAACAAAAGCTATAAAATATTCTTGAAATGTAAATAGAAATGTGAAGACATATGGAAAAATTTAAATAAAAGAAAAAGAAAAACTTTGTTCTTTTGACAAATATTTACTATGTACTACGAGTATGTGGTTGACACTGTATTAGACATAAGAGCAGTGAACAAGGCCATGTCTCTCATGATAATATTCAAGAGTGATAGGTTAAATATTGCAAAAGAGGTTGATTACAGGTTGAGTCTGCCTATGATAATGTATTGACTTAGTACAATTCCAAACAAGTTTTCAAAGGTATAAAGAGTACCACTCCAATTGGTCCTAGGAAATCTTTTGTGTTATGATGTTTTTTAATTATGCTATGCTACTGACTGTAAGCTAATCAGGATGCAGGCTATTATATTCTTTTGGCTGCATTATCATTTAAATAGTGTTTTAGTTAAAATGTGAGAAAATATTTGGAAATTAATATGGAAAAATATTCTGGGGAATAGCTAAGACATAACTCTCATACATTGCTGAGGGGAATATGAATTGCTATAGGCTTTTTAAAAAGTAATATAACCTCCATAAATACATACAACTTGTATTCGTCAATTAAAAATAAAATAACAAGATTTTTTTATTAAATCATAGTGGTGTACATTAATGCAGTTATGAGGTAGAATGTGCTGGTTTTATATACAATTTGAAATATTTTCATCAAACTGGTTAATATAGCCTTCATGGCATTTTCTTAGTTATTATGTTAAGACATTTATAGTCTACATTTAGTAAGTTTCACATGTACCCTTGTAAGATGCACCATAGGTGTGGTCCAACCAATTACCCTTCCTCCACCTATCCTCCCCCTTCCCCAAATAAAAGGATTTTTAAAAAGCAATAGATACTATTTATCAATCAAAATATAAAAAATATTTTTTCCCAAAGAATCTTTTTATCTATTATGCAGAATTACAGTGGCATTTTATTTATGATTTCATTTATTATTATCTTATTTATTATTTAATTAGTATATCTAAGAACTAGAATAGTTGAATTAATATGACTAATCAACATAACTACTAAAAAATAACTATATATTATATTTGTAGAAGTAGACCCATTATGTATTTTTAAAAAAGAAAACAAGTAGCAAATTAATGTGCACAATATAAACCAATTTTTTAATTTAAAAAAATAAGACTTCTTCCATAATAAAGGAAGAACCATAATTATACATATAATACAAATGCCAAAACTGACAAATTTAGAAAAGAAGACCTCTAATAAACCAATTTTTGTTATAATTTTTGTTTTGAACCTTCCACCTTCCGTATATGGGGCCAGCACCCTACTCCTTTGAGCCATAGATGCCACCCACTAATAAACCAAATTTTTAAAAAAGTTAATGCCAAAATTTACAAAATAATTAAGAGAAAACTCACTACAGAGTAAGTTATAAGTGGAAGAACATGTTTTTAAGATATGTATAAATGTATAAAGTATACAACATTAAGTAGCAAAACCATATTGAGCCATACTTAAAATAAGTAATCAGAACTTGAGATTGGATTATTTCTGACAACATGAAGGGCTAAGAAGACAGAAATTATAATCATAGTGATGAAAGGGAATGGATTCAGTGAATCTTTCCCTTATCGACTGGATTGCTAGAAGGCTGCATCCTAAGAATTACAGAGAATCAGCAGTAAATAGGATCTCACAGGAACTAACATTAAGCTTTAAATAATTTCAATTTCCAAAATTAAACTGAGGTGATCCTAGAATGATATGGCCCCAGATGCCTAGGGAAAAAAACAAATTATTGGAAGATAACATTATCTTTGGCCTAAAATTACCTCTACAAATAATTTTACAAGTACAATGTCCAGTGAATAATTTCTTCAAAACACATAAGAGACAGTATGTGAATGAAAATAGCAGAAACAAGAGAGTAGAGAAATGGACCACAGGAACTTCTTATATTAGGAATATCAGACACAGACTTTAAAGTAACTATACTTACTTTTCTCAAGCAGATCAGGAACAGATAAAAATTTCAGGAGAAAATGGAAATCTATGGAAAGAACCAAATGGAAATTAGAGAAGTGAAAAACAGAATAATCCAAATTTAAAGTTTAATAGATAGATTTTAATAATTCATAGACAATTCACTGAAAAGATAATTTGAAAGATAGGTCAGAAAACAATATCAAGACACATACAGGGAGGAATGATGAAAGTTTCACAAGTCAGGAGACGTACCAGCCTGAAATAGGAATAATCAAATTCTCAGAAGTAGACGAGAGAATGAAGCAAAAGAAATATCTGGAGGGATGGTAAGTGAAAACTTTCAAAATTAGTTTTAAAAAGTAAAAATGTCAAGTTAGAGGTCACTATAAACCCCAAATAGGATAAATACAAAGAAATACATGCACACCAGCGCACAACAAATTAAGCTCCTGAAAGCCAAAATGCG
Source organism: Otolemur garnettii (assembly GCF_000181295.1). Lineage (NCBI taxonomy): Eukaryota > Metazoa > Chordata > Mammalia > Primates > Galagidae > Otolemur > Otolemur garnettii. The sequence goes on along the minus strand of NW_003852488.1, from coordinate 2,041,023 downwards.
CAGGAAAATTTTTAGGCAAACAGAAAAAATAGAAACTTAAAAAAACAATTCAAATGATAATTTAATTATCAACAGACAATGGAAAAGATTCAAAATTCTGAAAGAAAGGAACATCAACCCAGAATTCTCTACCAATGGAAAATATCATTTCAGGAAGATGAGAAAAAGAGAGGCAAGAGAAAGTAAGAGAGAGAGAGAATTGTCCTATATTTTCTCCTGAAAGTTTTAAAGATTGAGATCTTTAATCTACTTGGAATTGATTTGGGGATACAGTATGAGGTAATATTTCAATTTCATTTTCTAATGAATAATCAATTATTTTAGCACAATTATGAAAAATATATCCTTTCCCTACAATGGGGCCATTCCACTGCTATCCTCAAACAAGTACCCACATATGTACAACTTCTATTTTTTTGTTTCACTGATCTATTTGTTAATTTCTATGACTATACCAAACTAACTTAACTGCCATCATCACACATTATTCCTCATCAGAAAATCTTAAGCTATTCCAGACTTTGACTTCTACATAATATTAGAATCAGCTTGCTGAATTTCAAACAAAACAACCTACTGAAAGCTTGATTCTTCCAATCGTTGGATACAATAAATATCTCATTTTGTTGATATTGTTTATGTCTTTCAATATCTTATAATTTTACATAAAGTTTATAATCCATTTCTAAGTGCTTGATATTGTTCACATCATAGTAAATGACATTTTAAATTCATTTGTTAACTGTTCCTTGTGAATTTATAGAAAAGAAATTTATGTTTAAATTTATTTTATACTGAGCAGTCTTAAAATGCTCTCTTCACTTTTCGCAGATGATATGATAGTATATCTGGAAAACATCAGGGACTCTACTACAAAACTCCTAGAAGTGATCAAGGAATATAGCAGCGTCTCAGGTTACAAAATCAACAC
>NW_003852488.1:1972107-2038547 GCF_000181295.1 Otolemur garnettii | reverse complement strand
GTGGAGGGAGGGGGATTGGAGGGATCACTTCTGTGGTTTATCTTACAAGGGTACAAGTGAATCTTTCTAAGAGTAGAATGTGAACGTTTTAAAATAATAACTAAGAAAATGACATGAAGGCTATGTTAACCAGTTTGATGCAAGTGTTTCACATTGTGTGTGAAAACCCCACACTGTACCCCCGAAGTGCATTAATGTACATAGTTACTATTCAATAAAAAAAAATCAACAATTAAAAAGAAAATGCTCTCTTATAGACTGACAATTTAGCTATAGATTTGGGGGAATTTTTCCAAGTACCCAATTAAATAGTCTTCAAATAACAGTTTTCTCTCCTCCTCTCTATCCTTTTTTTTTTGCCTCACTAAAGTAAGGTTATGAATTTAATGGTAAAATATCCTTGTTTTATTCCCCAAAGTATTGAGAATGTTTTCAATATTCCACCATCTGGTATTATGTTTAGTATCATTTTTTTCCAGATCTCCCTTATCAGGATACGACTTGAATTCCCAATTTGCTAAGAGTTTTTGTCATAATTGATTATTGAATTGTATCAAATAACTTCTCTTTTGCATTTAAATGATTAGTTTTCGCATTTAAATGATTATATGACTTTTTTCTTTATTCTGTTAACACAGGGATTTTACACTAGTTGATTGTCTATCATAATCTTAAACAAAATTTATATTCATGGAAAAAATCCCACTTGGTCATGAAGTTTCTTCAAATGCATTGTCAGATATTTTGTTTAAGAATCCAGCTGGCATCTATATATTTACAAATGAGACTTATTAATCATTTTTATTCCTCATTCTCTCTTTGTCAAGTTTTTATATCACAGTTATGCTAGACACATAAAACGAGTAATTGATTTCCCCTTTTCTTGGAATAATTTGAACAATATTTGAATTACTACTTCTTTAAGTGGTTAGGAGAACTGTTCAGATTTTAAAATCCGGTCCTTGAGATTTCTTTGTAGGAAGTCTTTTTTAGCTACCAGTGTGGTATTTTTAATGCTTATGGTGCTGTCCAAATTTTTGACAAAAAATAAATAAAACTTAAGATTCAGCCACTATTCTATTGGGGTCTATAATATGGGACATCTGAACACTATAAGATTTAAATATTTTTATTTGTCTCCCATTTCATAGACTAAAACTAACGTAAGGCAACCCTTATGCCAAGACACCTGTATCACAGGCGCTCAGATTACGCCCGAGAAAGGGAAAGAAGTGACAAGTGTTGCCACGTTTCTCTTGGCTTGAGTTGCTACCTCCTAATGAGCTGCCATGTGGCATATGATGATCATTACTGGTCCTTGTGCCTGGCGCTGCACTAACCAGTGCAGTGAACAAGAAATGCACATGGCGTTTCTTCCACAGTGATACACCAGAGTCTCCCCAAGGAAAGGCCCTTTTCGTCCACACTGGGCATCATCATCTCTTTCTCACACTTGATGCCTTGATAAGAAATGTTCCTTCCACTACAGAAGATGTTTTTTCAACCCTATTCCTATTGTTCTAAAAATCTTTTTCTCAGATGTTTTTCCAACACTCTTCCTATTGTTCTAAAAATCTTTTTCTCACTCCCTCCCTCATTCTGATGTGACTACCCCATGGCATTAATGAAGTTTTATGTATAGTTGGGTGGGGAGGGTGACAATGCCCTTTGGTTTTCACTTTATACAAATCATTTCATATGTTTCACATTTAAGGAAGTTGGACTCAACCACTCATTCAATCTTTCTAAAGCTCCACTATGTTCTGGTGCCAGAGCCCATAATTACCATAAAACAGGTTGATTTCAGGCAGAATTGTGCTGGAAAATGACATTTTGAATTTTTATTGGTGCTTTGAATAGAACATATTCTTCTCCAGTTATTGTACTTTTAACACTGAAATACTAAGAAATAGTCTTTCCATATGGATTATGAAAAAAATCTAAGATTTAAGATTTATTCCTTTCTCTTGTAATTTTTATTAGCATTTTAGGCAAGTTCAGTGCCCATCAGGCCTAGTTCTAGTTATTTTTACTGATGCCATATAGACAATCCATAATCAAAACCATCAGCAAAACTGCTATGTCTCCTCTGCTCCTGCCAGAAAATTGGCAGAATATTCTCATTTAAAGCTTGCAGGAAAAACCCAGAGGAAGTGTGCAGAAATCCTTTATGCTGTATTTCCCGGCAAAAGAATATTTTCCTACCTTTGTAAACTCAATTAAATTTTACTTTGCCAAAAGTGTGAAAACCAGGTGGCACCTAGGAATACCATCCTCACTTTGGTTGTCCTTATAAAAATAACATCATGGTATTTGTAACAAATAGTAAAAATCTCTTTTGACCACCCCAGTAAAATGTTATATCAGACAGCATGAATATGGAATACTGATTTTTCCTCCAAGTATGAAAAGTAGAAAATTGGTGCATAAATCTCTTCATTCTCTGTACTCCACCAAAAAAAGAAAGGCATTCTGTTTCCTAATGTGTACTATTACCCCTGTGTTTCAAACTCTCCTGGGTGTTTGTTCCTATAAGGGACAGTTAAGTAAGCTCAAAGCACACAGTTTTCAGAAGAAAATTCCTCAGGTGACTCCTTATGCCCCTACCTTCCCGTAAACTTCATCCAGCCCTTGAACCCATCTGTGACTGACTTTACTCTTCTCCAGAGAAGCCCTGTTACCATTTCTTTGTGGGCTTAGAATCATGAGCAGTTGGTTTTGTTTTCCCTTTACTTATGTCACATTAATATTGTTCTAACTAGGTCTTCTTTTAAGACCTGAGTTAAAGAAAAGTAAAATATGATGGCATCTAGTAGCATCACTGCCTTTTGTAAATCTGAGATATGTATCTCAGTTTTGCTTTGTTTTGCCAGAGCCGAAGTTGCATCCATGCTTCCTTTTACTAGCATGTTGGATTGTACAGATAGAACCACAAAGCAATTCAAATCACTAAGCAGAGCTTGGAATTATTTCAGCAGGCTCTTCATAAAATTATATTTTACTCTCCAGCGTTTCTTGGGAAGTCTGGTGAAGTAAGGTGACTGTCCAAATTCACGAAGAAGGTTAATGGCCCCACCACATCTAAAACCTATACTATATCAACATTATACTTCTACCCTTAGGTGTTAAGCCAATATCCTGCTGTAATCAGGGGGCTGGAGTCTCGAGGAAAAAAATAGAGTTTGAAGTAGAAATTTAGTTAGGGTTGCAGCCACTGACTTTCCCAGGAGAGAAAGTATGGGCAGAGAGCATCTAATATGAAAATAGAATTTAATATGAAAATGTATACTTTTAACAATTTGTAAGTAAACTTGAAGGCCAAGATACATGGTGATTTGAATTTGCTAAGATGTGAAATATTAACCAGCCTGTAAGCATAGTCTCAAGCCTAGCATGCATAGCTCAGCCTAGCATGCTTTTTGTGCTATCCTTTGTCTGAACAGAGTAATGCTTATAGTGTGATCTTATAAAGAAACCTAGGTTCCCATTAATTCATAAGTGGATTAACAAAATGTGGTATATGTATACCATAGAGTACTACTCAGCCATAATAAAGGATGAATTAATGCCTTTTACAGCAATATGGAAGGAAATGGAGACCATTATGCGAAGCAAAGTATCTCAACAATGGAAAACAACCACAGGTACTCTCTAGTAAATTGAAATTGACTGAAGGGCACACAGGTACACAAAGGGAAGTGAAAGTCATTGGAGATCAAGTAGGTGGGGAAGAGAACCCACCTAATGGGTACTATGAACAGTTTAGGGGCTGGGTACATTTATAGCCTATTAAGACTCAAGCCATTTATCAAAAACATTCACACCCTCTTAATGTTTTGAATTAAAATTTTTCAAAAAAGAAAAATATCTTGGAAGAGAAAGTCAAGTAGATGTACAATTAATATACACAATATATACAATTAATTGAATTATGAATTTACTACCCATCATAAGATTAGTAGGCAAGTAAGTCAAAAATTAAATTTATTCCCTTCACAAAAATTGATTCAAGATAAATAAAAGACCTAAATTTAAAACAATAAAAATCCTCAAAGAAAGCATGGGAAAAAGACTTGAAGATATCGACCTGGGGAAAGACTTATGGCTTCTGTGGCAATTTCAACAACAAAAATAAACAAATGGGACTTGATTAAACTGAAAACTTCTGTACGGCTAAGAAGACAACAACCAAGGCAAACAGACAACCTACACAATGGGAAAGGATATTTGCACATTTTGAATCAGACAAAAGCTTGATAACTAGAATCTATAGAGAACTCAAATTAATCAACATGAAAAAAGCCAACAATCCCATATATCAATGGGCAAGAGAGATAAATAGAACCTTCTCTAAAGAAGACAAATGGCTAAGAAACATGAAAAAATGTTCATCATCCCTAATTATTAGAGAAATGCAAATCAAAGCCACCCTGAGATATCACCTAACCCCAGCAAGAATGGCCCACATCACAAAATCTCAAAAGTGCAGATGCTGGTGTGGATGTGGAGAGAAAGGAACACTTTTACATGGTTGGTAGGACACCAAACTAATACAACATTTTTGGAAGGAAGTATGGAGAAACCTCAAAGAACTCAAGTTAGACTTCCCATTTGATCCTGCAATCCCATTACTGGGCATCTGCCCAGAAGGAACAAAATTCTTTTACCATAAGGACACTTGCACTACACTGTTTATCAAGCTCAATTTACAATCGCCAAAATGTGGAAACAGCCTAAATGCCCACCAACCCAGGAATGGATTAAAAAGCTGTGGTATATGTATACCATGGAATACTATTCAGCTATTACAAAAGTGGAGAGTTTACATCCTTTGTATTAACCTGGATGTAAGTGGAACACATTCTTCTTAGTAAAGCATCACAAGAATGGAGAAGCAAGAATCCTACATACTCAATTCTCATATGAGGACAGTTGATGACCTAGTACATGGTAGGAGGTAGGGGGAGGGGAGAGCAGAGAGAGGGAAAGAGGGAGGGAGCTGGGGGAAGGGCAGAACAGAGACGGGGAAGGAAGGGGGGTGGGGGAAGAGAAGAGCAGAGAGAGGGAATGAAGGAGGACAGTGGGGGGAGGGAAGAGCAGACAGAGTAAAGGAGGAATAGGGGTGAGGGAAGGGAAGAGCAGAAAGAGGGAAGGGGGGTGGGGGTCACAATGTATGAAACACCTTTTGGGGATGGGACACAATTATAAGAAGGACTTTACCTAACAAATGTAATCCATGTAACCTGGTTCTTTGTACCTTCAATGAATCCCCAACAATAAAATTAAATAAATTAAATAAATAAATATATTCCCTTCATATAAAATTGGTTCTGCAAGAAGATACACTTTTTATTTCTTTTTAAAATCAATGACATCTCTCAATAACTTGTCTGTATCATCCTATTTTATGTCATAATGAAAATTATATCTAAGCCTCCAAAGATATCCTAAACTATTCAAAATTAATAATTTTTTTTGCAGTTTTTGTGGAATGAAAAATAGCTACCTCTTCTCCAGTTCACGCAATGATATTATGATTGAAGAATATATATAGATACATAAAATCTCCACCTTCTAATTTCCAAGAAGTTCCATCTTCAACTAACATATGTCACATTATGGTCTTATTTTGCTGTTTAAGTATCTACACAATAATGGCATAAACATTCCTAACCCATGTTTGTAATAGAGTAGCATTATTTTTCACACCCAAAATAACTGCTAGTAAAATTGTGCAAAATTCAGTGATTGCTTCCAAAACTTTTTGTGAACATTTTTCAACTGCTCTGTTTCATGGCCATAAAATTTTGAACCAAAGACATTTGGAAAGAAACTGAAACCATGTGAATCAAAGAAGAAGAATAATGAAAGTTGACTGATGTGGAACCCACAAATCTTTCCTAGTTTTAACCAAAAAGCCATATAAGATGCCTGTGCTTTTCTCTCCTCCGCCTCCTCCCTCACTCCCCAAACCCACCAGCACAGACACCCCCGCCTGAACTTTGTGCTGTTTTGCATGACTGTTAGAAGACTGAATATTCTCACTCTCTTTCTACCTCTTGAGAAAACAAAGAAACACCAACAACCAGGTCTTATAATTCTCAATTCAAAGTACGTTGTCCTCTGTGGACAGCATTTTATTATTAATGAAATTTTACTAAAATTTTATTACTGAGGTTAATTCTATAAACTCTTCCAAGGACATTAATGTTTCTTAAACAAAACTCTGCCTGTATCTACATACTGCCACAAACCAATTGGTTTTTTTTTTTAAAAAAATGCAAATACTTAATAGCTATTTTGTTCAAAGGTGGCAACATGCAAGTGGTTTTTTGGTTTCCAAAAAAGGTTTTGTTTACTTTTCTCTTTTCTTCATTTATTCCCTATTTCATTGAATTGACCCAGATAGGGATGTCATGTAGACACAGCTTGACAATAAAAAGTTATCTTCTTTAAAACAGTACGAATGACTGATGGTTGGCAGATGGTAAGACAATAGCCAGTGTGGGGTAAAGGAGGCTTCTTTACACATAGCATTCTACAACAAAAAGAAACGACAATCGAAAATCCTACCCTCGAGGAATTTAATTGGGGAGACAGATGACACACAATCATGATGAGTTTCATGTCTGACCTCACCACCTCTGTGGGCCTTCAAATAAGACTTACCTACAGAAGTAATGCAGTGGGATTTCATCAACTCTAAGGGTATTTGAGAAGCCAGGTGGGATGAAAAATATTAAAGTGTGCATTAAAAAAATGTAGTTATCAAGATAAATAACAGAACGGGATGTTTTTAAAAATCAACAAACTATGCCCCATGGGCTAATGGCTTATTTTGAAATAAACTTTTATTGGAACCCAGGTCAGGATGAGAGTGGGGTGAGACACACTTGTTCAAGTGCAGGGGCAGACCCGGTCTTCATTTAAAATTTTCATAGTGTTCATTATGGATTCTTTCTGCATTCATTTTCTTTTCTAACCATACTTCATTAAAATGTCATTACTGAGGTTTTTGTAAGTCCCTTAAATTTTGTGTCCAAAATTGAGCACCTCACTCACTTCACTTTAATCTCAGACTCTAAGAAAAACAAAAAATATAATGCAACAAAATTATGTAATGCATACATAATAAATTATTGAAATTGTTGGCCAGCAAGTAGCTTTAATATATTATAGATATTAAATTTTATTTTAAACATACAAATTTCACAAGCAGCCTAATACTATTAAAAACTCAAAGCAGGAAAACATTCACTATAGGCAGAATGGCAATGTAGGAAGAAAATTTCTTACTAAAAGACTGACAAATCCAAAAGTTAGTTCAGGAAGGGGGTTTGGGGAGAGGGGGGTTCTGTTTTGCTTTGCTTGCCTTGTTGGTATGACTGCACCACATTTAATCTTACTGTTCCATCTCATAGCCAAAACTTTAAATGTTAGGAAATGCAGACTGGGACACCTCAGTTTCCCCTACCGTTTGAATGCTGATCCTGCTTACACAGGTAAAAACAAATCAGTATATTTGAGTATATTTTCAGCAGAATGCCTTGCCTTTCTTAAAAGGCAAACCCTTTTTTTTAACTCCCTATAAATGCTTGATTTATCTGGTTTTGCTTCTACCCAGAGTGAGCTTGCCCCATTCTGCATAGGTGCTATTTCACAGGCCATTCTATAAGGCTGGTCCACAGAGAAGGCAGGAGAGTTATAAAATCCAGGGCCCACCATGTACAAGTATCTAGTTCAAACTGGGTGCAGAAGTATGGAAATTTGGCAGATTTGAGTTTTAGAGCACTTGAAACGCTTTCTTAATTTTTTCCCTCTCCATACACAAAGCCCCACCTGCAATAACTTTTTTCTTCTTTAAATCACTTTGGTTATATTATTAATGCTGCCAATAGATGAATGTGCTTTAATGAAGCCTGCGTCTTCAACATATTTTGAAAGACATTTTTGCAAAGGCAAACAAAATCCCCACAACCATCCAAGGAAATGTGAAAGAGTGCCTTCAAATTTCAAAACACAGTATTATTATGTATAAGAAATGAGAAGGAGCAGGAGGAAAGATAGCACCTGATTGCAGAGACTTGGCCTTATTCACATGTATGCTCACACAGACCTGCACATACCATACAATTGCCTGGGATCCAGAGTCCACTTTATTTACAATAAATTAACACTCTTCTGTTGTATCTTACAGTGCTGTGATTATTTATTTATTATCTCCTATGGGGAAAATGCCCCTTTGGAACCAGGGTCTTTACCTTTTGTCTTTATATCTCCAGGACCTGCCACATAGTAGGCTTCATATAGTGGAATTAATGAGAGAATAACTGAACATCCTTGGTATTTTAGAAAATAAAGATTGTTATCCTTCTCCTAAATTTAAATTTATCAACACAAAAAGTTGCTTGTTCTTGTAGATTTCTCCCAATGGCTGTTGTCTTCTAGTCTTCCCAATACCTAGAGAGCATCAGAACCTGACAGCAAGCATGAGGCCAAACTGGTCTAAGGTAGGGGTCCGCAAAATAGGAGCCACGGGCCAAGTTCAGTCCACTGTCTATTTTTATAAAGTTTTATTGGAATACAATCAGCCAAATTGTTTATATAACTGCAGCTACTTTCGTGCTTCAGTGGTAGAGTCCAGTATTTGCTACGGTAACTGAATGGCCTGCTAAATCTAAAATATTTACAATCTGGCCCTTTACAGAAAAAACTTATCAATCCTTGGTCTAAGGCAGGGTCCTCAAACTTTTTAAACAGTTCACTGCCCCACAGACTGTTGGAGGGCCAGACTGCGGGCCCCGGGATGAGCCGGCTACTAAGCAGGACAGGCAGCGGCAGCAAAAACACCCGGCAGGCCAGATAATGTCGTAGGCAGGCTACATGTGGCCTGCGGGCTGTAGTTTGAGGATGCCTGGTCTAAGGCATAGTCACCCATCTTAATGACAAAGACCAACTCCTCTGGGCTTCACCAGTTTCCCCCTTTCCAACCCTTCTTAATAATAGGTCAGCCCATTCATCTGGAACTATCATCTATTCTGGACTCCACACTTACAAACAGAGTTAACCAAATACTACTGAAGACAAATGAAATATGCCCAGTCCTATCATCAACCATACAAGCAAATTTTCTTCAACATCCTCTTCTGATCTAAAACCTAGATACCTAGTCTCCTTGAAGTAAGATCAGAGAAAGACAGCCTTGAACCCTGAGGGAAAGGATCCTATCTGTTTCTGCTAGGAAGTAACATAATCTTCATATCACTAAAAGTTAGTTTTTAGTCGAAAGCCAATGTGGGCATCTTATCAACAGAAACCCCTCCCACAGTAGATAGTCATCAACAGAAGCTTCAAGACCCAGGAATTTCAGAACAAGTAGATGACTGCATGAGATGTAGAAACCTCTACCCCAAATTTATAAAACAAATCCTCAGATTGTTACGCTTTAATCTGCATTATTTTTTGTTGTTTATTTGCCATCTTCTTTCCTTTTTTGCTAGTCAAAGCTATCTTTTAATATGTTACATCTACAAGGTATCCCAAAAGTCACCCCTAAAATGGCCATAAATAGAGAAAATAGGAAATTACAGCTACAAGTACCTTTATGTATAAAATATGCATTACGTGATTTTACAAAGAGGTATCCAACATGTAGAGGATATTTTGTAAATATTTTATAAAATATTACAATACTATTGGATAGCTCCATGGGAGCGTTTGATAACCACACAGGAACTAAAAGCAATCACTGGATAGTCCCCAATGTCTAATATTGGATTCATGGAACAAAAACCTACTAGCCTATTAAAATTGAACAGAAGTTGTTACCTTGGTAAACTAATTCCTACCTTCAGCATAATCCCTGCCATAATCTTGAGTCCATTTTACCCTGTCAGTAAAACAGGTTTCTCTTCTAGAAAAAACAGATCATTAGACAACTTACTTCAAGAAAAAGAAAAGGTGAGCCTAACTACTCAAGGGACTGTCTGGATTGATTTCTTCTCTCTTCATGCCTCTTCACTTTATGCTTTCCAACAAAACAAGAAAGTAGACAGAATCCTATAGGCCATGGTTGAGAAATAAGAGAGCTAAACAATGCCACCACGGCTATAGAACTTTTTGCATGAGAGGTTCATGAAAGTAGACAGGCAGCGGTTCAGGATAAAGATACTTTAGATAGAATTTGAGCTTTCCAGGGTGAACATATGCTTTTTGAGGGAAAAAAATTTTGTGATCACCTCCCTGTATATTTCTCTGGGATCTGTGACTTTTTAAAAAATCTGAAAAGCAAAGAAATCATGAAATTAGGTAATTTGGCTCAGCGCCTGTAGCTCAAGTGGCTAAGGCACCAGCCACATACACCTAAGGTGGCGGGTTTGAATCCAGCCTGGCCCACCAAACAATAATGACGGTTGCAACCAAAAAATGGCCAGGTGTTGTGGCAGGCGCCTGTGGTCCCAGCTACTTGGGAAGCTGTGGCAGGAGACTCACTTGAGCCCAGGAGTTGGAGGTTGCTGTGAGCTGTGATGCCAGAGCGCTCTACCCAGGGGGACAGCTTGAGGCTCTGTCTCAAAAAAAAAAGAAAAGAAAAGAAATTAGGTAATTTGGCTAATAAATCCATATAGTATTCTTTTCATCAGTATTACCTTACTACCTTAAAAAACTAGTCCAGGAAGATAAAAGTTGCAAAGAACTCTCATTGATCATTACAGGAACTTTCCATGAACCCCGTTAAATTAATATCATATTGTTCAACTCTTCCATACATACTATGAGATGATAATTTACTTCCCAAGAGTCTGAATCCCTCCCTTCAAAGCCCTTGCCTTGCCGTTTTCACCTATCCTACCCGACCCTGACCAAGCCTCCATATTGAAAGACACACCTGAAACTAGACCCCAAGTCTCTTAAGAATCTCAACTTTGACATTCTTGCTCTAAGACACAACTAAAATTCTGCCAAGGCAGTTCTTTCCCTTACAATAGTCAGAATCAACTCAGCTTTTATTACCAGCAGGCTGTTTGGGTGATATTTTGAACAGCCAGAACTCAACACCATTAATATTCCAGTTCTAATTTAGCAGACACCCAAAGGAAGCATATCCAGAAGGCCCTGGCCTTCCTAAAGTTTGGGGTCAAGGGACTGATGGGGAACCCACCACCATTATCACTACCATTCACGGCTGTTTCTTCTATCTTCATTTCTTTCACGTTGTACAAAGCAGTGGCTCTGTTCATTCTCCCTGTTAACTAATCAAAACTTTTAAATACCATTTCTTCACTCATCGGCACATAGTCATAGGCACGCTCAACAACTGCTTACTGGATGTCAGAGGCCTCTTTGATTAGGTCCTTATGGATACTCATTCTTTCTTTCCTATAAATAAAATTTCATTAAACATGGAATATAGAATCTAAAATATGGAATACAGAATCTAAAATAACATTCACTGATAATGCTGCTAGCATAAAGGAACCAGAAGTTTATAGCTATAAGAGAAGACATTAAAAATCAAAAAGTTAAAAAATCACTGGAAAGTTAGTCATTAATATACTGGCTTAGGACACTTTTACTACTGGAGCCTCATGATTTTGAAGGTTATGTGGAATTAGGTAGATATATCTCAGACTCTTTTTAGTCATTCACCATAGATACAACTCTCCTAACTCACAGTACAATATCATAAAGTGGTTTTAATTAGAATTTATTTCTTCCATAAACAGAATCAACTTATGGTGTAATTATCAGCACTAGAGTATTACCATAAAAATGATAGCAGCCTCGGGTGGCACCTGTAGCTAAGTGGATAGGGCACCGGCCACATACACCTAGGCTGGCAGGTTTAAACTCGGCCTGGGCCAGCTAAAACAACAATGACATCTGCAACAAAAAAAATAGCCAGGTGTTGTGACAGGCACCTGTAGTCCCAGATACTTGAGAGACTCAGGTAAGAGAATTGCTTAAACCCAAGAGTTTGAGGTTGCTGTGAGCTGTGACGCCATGGCACTCTACCCAGGGCGACAGCTTGAGATTCTGTCTCAAAAGGGAAAAAAAAAAATTTATAGCAGCCTCTAACAAATAAAGGTGCATGAGTGAGAACCAACTGAAATCCTCTAAACAGAGTTGGGGGAAAAAAGAAAAACCATGATAGACCCAACATCTTGCCCCAGCAAGAGAGAAAATATGAGAATGTCCTCCATAAAACACAGCTTTATTGGTCTGTTGATGGTTGGTTATTCAGTTACCACTTGCTTTTTGCCATTTAAATATCTTTATATGATAACAGAGGTAGAGTGAATAGAGTGGCTAAAGCATATATAATCACTGCAAATAGCTGTCTTCAAACTTCTAATGTATACGTGTATCCAAAGAACAGCAATAATTATCTAACATTTTATTATTATACTCTTACCACAAATTCCCTACAAAACGTATAGGCAAATAAGTGAAGGTAAAACAAAATCTTTCTTGAAAACAGCTATCATTCTACATCCTAAATGATATTTCTTCTTTCATTCACAGATCTCAAGTTCAATCATTCTAACTTTTCTAAGTCTAGCCTAAGAAGCATAAAGATCAGAAAAATAGCCACCAGCCCCCTAAGGAAATAATTAATGAAAATTAAAATATTTTGTTTGCGTTTTAGGATACCAAATTTAAAACTTTCAGTAGATTTACCTTAATTTCTCACCAACATTTCTCTTAGGTAATTAATATAATTATTTATGTTTTAAATTTTTGTGAATACATGAACCTAGTAATAATTGCAAAATATTGTCAAAGACTGTAGAGAAATGTAATGCATTTTCTGATGTTATCATTTGAAATTTTTTTTAAAAACATTCCATTGTCGGGGTGGCACTTGTGGCTCAAAGGAGTAGGGCGCTGGCCCCTTATGCCAGAGGTGGTAGAGTCAAACCCAGCCCCAGCCAAAAAAAAAAAAAATTTCATAGTCTAAATGTTTATTAATAAAGGAATCACTGAATAAAGTATGAAATGCAAAGCATCTGTCAAAAGGAATGAGATCCGTCTGTACTTACTTTTCTTCAGCTCCAGAATACATTATTAAGAGTAAGAAGAAAATTATGTATAGTATATTATGGTTCATTTAAGAAGGTTATAAATACGGTAGAACCTTCATAATTAACAACCTCCTTACATTAACCACCTCCTTAAGTTGACCTTATTTTTATAAACTGGACATGTACCACATGTACATATCAGTACACCAGGCCTAGTTTCTTATGTTGACCACCTCTGTGTGTTGACCACTTTGTCTCTTGAGTGGTCAACTTACAGAGGTTCTAGTGTATAAAGACATCTTTATATATCTTTATTAATAAAAATAAATGAAGGATTAAATCATAAATTTTTTAAAAATGAATAGTTGGAGGGAAGAAATGAGTTTCTTAGGAAAAGAAGCTAAACTTTCTTGAATGCCTTGTTTCATAGATTTGACTCTGGAACCACATTTATAAATATCTTACATAATTATAAAATGAAACTACTTTTGAAGGGAGAGACTGAGTCTTGCTCTGTTGCCCCAGATAGAGTAGAATGGCATCATTATAAATCACCACAACCCCAAAGTCCTGGGTTCAAGCAGTTCTCCTGTTCTAGTCTTCCCAGTAGCTGGGACCACAAATGAACACCACCACACCTGGCTAATTTTTCTATTTCTTGTAGAGACAGGGTGTCACTCTTACTCAGGCTGGTCCCAAACTCCTGAGCTTAAGCAACCTTCCCGCCTTGGCCTCCTAGAGTATAGGATTGTAGGCCTGAGCCACCATGCCCAACTGAAACTACATTAAAAAAAAAAATTCTAATAATAAAATGAAATAAATAAATATAAATGTGTATACAGTTTGTGGCAAAACCACAAAGGAAAGAACTATTTCAGATAACCCCAAAATCTTGTATTTTCTCAATAATGAATTTTTGTTGGCACTATTGGCATTGTTATTCTGAAATTATTACGTATGTATTGTTGAATAAAGGAAGTGGCTGACCAGGTTGGTGTCACTGAGAAACAAGGTTTTCTGCATAAACAGAAAAAAGACCTAAAATCAAAGACAACCCTCTTGCCCTAATTTTAAAACGCATCTATCAAGATGAATTCATGATATAGTTTATTTTTTAAAATATTATATCTAGCTCTGGTTTTATAAAGCTAGAAATGATGGCCAACCCAATAGCAATAATCACCCCCAAGAGCCCAAATTATATGTTCTTGAAATTGACCACTAAATGGAACCAGGGCCTCTTGAACAAATGGTTAATTTTTTAATAAGGCAGGAAATGTCCAGATGACTCTAGAACCCCTTATCAGAAGCCAGGACACCATCAGAGACTTGTAGGATCGATCAAGAGCACTCATGAGGAAATAGGCCCTCTCTGGCCAAGGATAGATCAATTTGAGCATCAATAAGAATAACTACAATGAATTGAAACATAAATTATGATTTCATAGTGAAATAAAGCCCCCATGGGTCACCTTTGGAAAATGTTAGGGAATCAACTCGTTATTTTGATATCTGATAAACATAAGGAAAAAATTTAGCAATTTTTCTACCTTTTGTATGATATGAATCTCTTAACAATGTAGTTGATAAGAGGAAGTTGTTCTTTATAAAAATATTCTAATTAATAAAGAAAGAAATCTTAGACTAATAGCATTATCATTTTAAACCTTTTATGATTTGATAAGCCAAGAACTGTTCAATCTAATATAGTAGCCACTAGCCATATATGAGTATTTAAATCCAAGATAATTAAAACTTTTAAATTAAAAATTCAGTTTTCAATCATATGAGCCACATTTCAAGTGCTTAGCAGCCACATGTGGCCAGTGTCTACTGTATTAGATAACACAGACATAGAACATTTCCATCAGCAGAGAAATTTCTATTAGAGAGCACTGCTCTAGAGAGGCTGCTCTATACAAGAAACTTCAGTAGCTCCTTAACTGCATGATAAAAGTACACAACATCTTGAAGGAAGGAGGGAAGGGAGAAAGGGAGGGAGGGAAGGAGGAAGAAACAAAGAAAAGAAAAGAAAAAAGAGAAACCTGAATAAAATTAAGCCTCTGGATCTAACTACCAATTGATAGGAAATATAGCAGCAGAGGAATGTCTTAACACCATGGGGTCCAGTCAGCAAATTCTAGATTGCAGAACACTGTACAGAACAAAATGGTGTTATTTTGTCAACAAAAATATTGCAAGAAAAAAAATGATAGAGGAGGAAACTTGTAAATTCCATGAGATTTCAAAATCATAACCAATTACAATCCATAGCCTTTATTAAAAGCTTGTTTCAGATAAACTATAAAATAAACAATTACAATTGTTTAAACAATTATGGAAATTTGAACACTGGATAATTTCTGATATTAGCAAAAACTACTGCTAATTTAGGCATACTAATGATATTACGGGGATATTTTAAACATCTTTACCTTTTAGATACATACTGCAATATCTGCACGTGACATACTACAGTGCTTGGATTCTGGGTCAAAATCGTCCAAATATGAGGTTTTAGGGAAATAATAAATGGAAGAAGATTAGCCGTGATTCGTTTGTTGGAGCTGGATAATGGGTACATGGAAGTTCATTATATTATCCTCTCTACTTTCATGTATGTTTGAAGTTTTCTACAGTAAAAAGCTTATTAAAACACCCATTGCATCAACCAATTATAATCCACTGTCATATAAATCTTTTAATGGCAAAGGAACTACAACAATATTTAACCATGCTTCCTACAGACCGTAAATCTCAGGAAGGCTCCTTACAACACAATCATTCATGATAATATGCTCAAATTTTACAGAAGGTTTTCTTCACCAAATTACAAATTAAAATGTTCGTCTCAGAACATTTCTCAGTTAAAAAAAAGTTAGGGAAAAAAGTCAAACATCACTCTTAATACGACACCAGTAGGGGGAGATAGATGCTGGATTTCCTCTGGGAACATTATTTCCAAGAAATAATCTATGTTTAAATTGATAGCCTGGGTGATTTTAGTGGGTAGACACTCCTCTGCTGTGGTTTTTGGTTAGAAGCAAGTCTCCATCCTCAATTCTTCAGCCTTCCATTTCCAATAAAGGAATTCTTCGCTATGAATCATTACTATCTATTCTTCATTCTAAATACACCATATGTTCAAATTATAATAACACTATTCAAATTGTCCTTCTGTTCTTCTCTTATCATATCCTCTTAATGGTATTTCTAGACATTACTCAAGTCTTTTTTAAAGATTAACCTCTCTTATTCTCCCACACAGTGCTAATTTAGTGTTTGGCTTAAGCTAGTACTCTTGAAAATAATATCATTCATGTACACAACTATTTCTTGAATGTGTGCTGTGTGCAGGGCACTGTGGTCAGTGCTAGAGATATCATGAAGAATAAGAATGAGTTCCTACCCTCAAGGTGCTTCCAGTTTAGTAGAGAACACAGCATAAAGTAGGACATGATGTGATTCGCTATGATAGGGTATGTACATGGTAATAGGGGATCCCATGGAAAGGCAGCTAACCCATCTTGGAGAAAGACTTCCCAAGTGGAATAGGCAACTGTGTTCTTTCATTTCTTCATCAATTTGTTTCCTTAACTTTATTTTATCTGCTCAACAAATACATATTGAGGACTTTTTGTGAACAAGATACAGTATCCTCTTAATTCAAAGTGCCATAAATTTTTCCTACTCAAAGAAGATATACTATCTTTGATAGAGTATCTACCAGTAACAATGAACAGTTCTAAACATTTTTTTCATTTTGTAAAGTTGGCATTTTCAGTATAAGTTATCTTTTCCCTAAAAATATCTCAGTGATAGTCAAAGACTGCTTCAGGATATCTTGCACTAATTTTTTTAAACATCTTTGCTGTTATACCCTGAAATAAAACTAAACAGATGCTAGTCACATTTTCTCTAATACATCTTTTCTTTCTCAAAAGAACATAATTTCTTATGTTCTTTAATCAATTTATTGAAAATCAATTTATTGAAAATATTCTTGTGTCAAGACCATAACTCCAAAGAAAAGACTTCTCCATCTTCACTATACCTGAGTTCACTTACATGGTCCTCTCATGGTCAGTAAGGGAAATTTTCTCTTCTAGGACTTACCTCTCTTGGGGAATGGCCCTACACCACTCGGTGTTCCCAAGTATTTACCCCTCCCCCACCCTAACCACAGTCCAGCACATGAAGACAGCTATGAACATAACCTTTCTGTTCTGTGATGAAATCAGGGTTGGAGAATAGTTTCTACTTGGTAATAGTCTTGGGTATTTAAAAAGTTCCACAAAGGGCTCCCTCGTATCACTTTTATTTTACATCCCTCAAAGGCTGCTCTTTTAAGAATTACAACCTATTCTCACTTCAGTCCTTCCCCCAGAGTGGGCGAGTGAGGGGTCTTCACTCGCTGGGCCCCAGGCCTTCTACTGCACTTGGGGTCTAAAGGGTAGCTGAGCAGCTCAATGCTACCGCCCCAGCCAGTATTTCCATGGGAAGTTCTTTTAAGAAGTCTGATTAGTCTTCAGTTTGGTTCTGGGCGCTCAGCCCAGTATTCTGTTTTGCTTTCTCCGACGTGTTTTCTGAATTGTTTTCCCCTGGGCTCCTCTTCCCGTTTTCTGTTTATAATCCCCCCTTGCTCTGGAGATGCTTCAGCCCTTCCTCTATGGACTACCTCTACCAAGTTCCTTCCAGCTCCTTCCTCTCAGGTCTTGCCCTCTCATCTTCTCACGGTTCTACCTCTGAACTCTCGGCCTGGAGGTCGTCATCTCTGACAGATGATTCTCTGACTTAGGTTCCCAGATCCTCCTCTCTTGGATAAGTTCTAAGAGCTAACTGATAACTTTTTAAAGGAGATAGCTTTCTCTCCCAAAGACCAGGTCCCCAACCTTTCCCCTTCCTGTCCCTGTGGCCAGTTGCTACTCCCCAGAGCTCCTGCAGAGATCCAGTGAGTACAGTTCTCTCAAGGAGATGGTTAGTTTACTACAATTAAAAGGACTTTCAGGATGCAAGCTGTATCCAGATGAGTGCAGTTACAAGAATATAGTTTTCTGCTCCTTGGCTTGACAGAGGGTTGAGCATTATTAGTCTCTTCTAAGTCTTCTCTGGGTTTATGTCATTTCTTGTCATAAGCAACTCTTCAAGCTCTGACCCTCTGGGGTTACTATCCTCACTGGTTTCTTCCATTTTCACTTCCTGTTGTAGGTTGAGCTCCCACTCCACTCCTTGGAATTGTTGGATACTTTTCTGACTGGCCTTAAGGTCATTTGGTCAACTTTGATCATAATTGTCCTCCGGTCATACACCCTCAGCATCTTAAGAGCATCCCACATGTATTGGTTCATTGCTTGTTCCTGTGACCGTCTTTGTTCTTCTTTTCAATAAAGGTCTTTCTTCTCATTGCCCAGTATATACACTTTCTATCAGTTCCTACTTGCATATTTATCTCTCTCTCTCTCTCTCTCAATTTTTATTTTCTCTAAAAGCTTCAAGCTTATTTGCAACTCTGATGCCTACATCCCTAACTTCTTGGTTGAAAAATCACCAGAGTGAAACCAAGAAAATAATATAGTGAAGTTTCAACCAACCCCGTCTTGAATTCTGATCAGGTCTCTAAGTGGACTAATGTTGTTCTGAACTTAATTACACATGTACTTACAATACATGGAATGGGTAGAAGGGCCTAGAGTAACACGTCTGGCTCAATTCTTGCCTCTTCTAACCATTTATGTTCCCCAAGGGAAGCCATTTATAGTTGAAACTCAATTTGCCACTCTGTAAAATGGACATAATTACATAAAGGGTGATGAGAATTACAAATGGCATCCATTAAGTGCCCAGCATAGTTCATATCTCACAGTAGATGGTAATGGGAAATTAAGCCTACAGCTGGCTCTTCAGATATATTAAGTTCAACTTGAAGTTTTAAATATAACCTAAGTAAATATATAAACAAGCTGTAACCTACTCTTGTGCTAATCACCGAGTTTCAACCAATCAAAAGCTGCCAACTCTTCACATCATATTCAAATAAGGCAAACATTAAGCTATAACCAATCCAATTGTTTCTGTACCTCACCTCTGTTTTCTTTATATCATGTTCCCTTTTTTGTCCATAAATTTTCTCCAACTATATAGCAGTGCCAGTGCCTCTCTAAACCCATTCTGTTTGGGGGGATGCTTCAATCAGTAAATGCTCGTTGCTCAATTAAAGTCTATTAAATGTAATTTGTCTGAAGTTTTCCTTTTAACAGTAATATTATTATATTATTCATTACATCTCTTAAATATTAGCAAGAATCTTTGAGACCATATATGACCCGACCTACAGCCCATTAAATTTTAGAAATAAAAGAGTTTTCTCAATAAATGTTAGGAATGGCTCATAGATGAACATTCCTAATAATCCCAGTGCAACCTCACCACTCATTATCATACTGTCAAAGAGCTCATAACAATCAAGAGTGTATGTCATATGAAAGACACTGGATACACCACCCTATTTTGTTTTTATCACTGGACTATTTGTTAGACTGACTTTTCCTTTTCTGTTATTACTTGCAGCTGTTCCAGCAAAAGGAAAGAAGGAAGTCTCATCCTTGGAGTGTTAAAGCTTTCCTTGTGCCTAAATTTGAAGAGAAAGCATAAGGAAAACATCAGTTATCTTCTCCAACTCCATTGTGTGCACCCCAGTGGGTTGAGTGTCCTTGTCACCACCAGCTACAGATCCCAGATCCAGGGCTGGAAGAGAAGAAATTGCCCCCAGTAAGAGACCTGGCTGGACACAAAAGAAGCAGACATTCTAAGTGGCTTTCAATTATTTCTTTCCAAAGTTAATAATCCCAAACTGATAGGAAAAACTTTAGCCTACATTCTTTGACTTCACAACATGGTTCTCCATATGGCATTTGGTTTTATTGTCACAGTTACGTTTTTAACATATCGCAGTGCATTTTAGTGAAAGCATTTACGTGTCATGATTCCAAATATTAATGTCTGACACAAAATTAATGTTTCTATCCTTTCTAGCTATCAGAGTTCCTGTTTCCTCAAGGTCTCTTCCAGTCCCAAAATTGTAAAATTCTTCAAGGCAATAGAGGTGGCTCTTGATACAATTTCTTTGTATTCCGTAGGTTCCATATTAGACCTGCAGAGAGGCCCCTCTCCCTATTCTGAGAGAAAGTCATTCTGATGGAAATCTTGTGTCTTCTAAAGCCCATCAATTCACAGTAATGTTCAGAATAGCAATGATCAAAATGGTAACTACTCCACAAAGAGCACCTGTAGGCCAGTCCAGGCGTTTTACATACGGTAGTTTGTTTAATCCTCCAAACAACGTGTAAAATAGGTTTTCATTTCCATGTGTTAAAATAGAGGCTTCAAGAGATGAAGCTGCTGCAAGTCACGATTTGGTAAAATCTGGAACTAGTATATCTAAACCTCCCTAACTCTACAACTTATGTTCTTTATGCAGAACTAACCAGAATAAAAAGTAAAATTTATAAATAAATGATGTGACCTGATAGATTTAGAACGTAAGCAGCTGAGAAATGCAAAGTCTACCTACAGAGAATGAGGAGCAAAGCCTAAGAATTGGATACTAAAACTCTAAAGATTCAGTCCAGAGCCATGGATATTTGGGTTGACCCTCACAGTGTTTGGATTTTAATTCAGATTAATTGCCATCATTTAAAACTATGCAGAATTCACATAAAAAGCAGGATTGGGAACTTCTATGGACAAACCAGAATATCTGGCAATGCTGGGCTCCACATTCCCACATGGTAACAATAAGGGAAGCTGAGTAGCAGCTGCCCCTTTGGACTGGACACTCCTCCCATGCACTGCAGCCCACTCTGCTGACTTAGCTTGTGTGCCTGAGCCCCTGGGCTTTGGAGTTTGCGACCTTCCTTTTCTCCATCTCATCCAATCTAGAGAAATGAGAAGGGTAAAATGTTTGCAACTCCATAAATATACAGTGCGTCAAAAATTATAAGAAAGAATGTAACTTGTACCTTTTCCTCAATGATTTCTTCTTGGGGATGACCCAGAGATTGTGAGGGTTTGGAGAACAGCCTAGGGCCTTCAATTAAAATACTTTTGTCTTTGGTTACTACCGGAATAAACCTGTAAGCAGACAGCTGTTCCATGCCAGCTGAAATTCTAGTCTTGGGTGGGATGGCAGAGGTTTATGACTTCAGATGAGAAACAGGCAGGAACAGATTATATTCTTATGCCAAGTTTCTTTCTTTATTGCCATGGAAGCAAGAAGAGAAATGCAGAAAGTGGAAAGCTTTGCTAGAGCAGTGTTTCACTCAGACTTTCTGCAAGGCATCAGGAGCTGCTCAAGATTTTGCAAACACATTTACAGGAAAAATCATGGCCATAGAAAAACTCCCCAAATTAAAACAGAGCTGGAACAGAATAAAGGCCATGCATTTGTCTTTAAACTTAGAAGTGGAACCCCTGGGATTTGGTATTCTATAACAACACTGGAAACATTATTAACGTTAATAAATAAACATCTGGATTGACTTGTAGTCTAAATTTAAGTGTCCTAAATATTTTGGCTCGATTATAACTATACTGCATTTTCCTAAATTCTCAAATGTTTCTTCTGCCTGTAGCTTGCACTTCATTTTCTTCTGACTCTTTTAACTCAAGTCTTGTTTTTCACAAAAATGGACCTTTTTATGTAAACATTTAAGCACCAAATGTCCATAAAAAAGATGGAATTGGTCTTTACTTCATCCTTCATATTTGCACAGTGAGTTCCTTACATCCTTACACCCTTCTAACTGGAATCATACAGTTATACCATTGGCTTTTCTTTCTTTCATATAATGTTTTGTGCTATACCTACTTTCAAGAGTGCCAAACTTTACCAACTAAACGTTCGCTGAACTAAAATGTAAACCTCCGGCCATTGTTAAGCTATCTGTTAATTTCATTTTTTAATATAAATTTAGCCAAGGCTATCCTAGTTTTGGATAGAATTAGGAAGAACACATAAACTAGGGTGGCATAAACAAGATCAAGCCATAATCATGGCCAAGTCTCACTTGGATTCTCAAGTGTACTCAAAACGCAAGAGCAAAGGCCAGAAAAACACATCTCCTCCACCAAGAAAAGTGCAGTAAAACGAATGCAGAATGAAATGAGCCAGCTACAGAGAATTCCACCCATAAACACAACGCTCAGCCTTAATCTGTTTCTCACCACCTTCACTGGAGAATGTGGGTCTCAGGTCCCTGGGCTGCTGTTGCTGCCTTGAGCCTCTTTCTCGCTGTAAGCCAAGGGGTTACTATGCAAAGTCCCAGTGCATGGAACCAACGTTAATCATTCACAGGCCCTTCTGCCTGAAATAAGATGCTTTTCATTTCCCTTGGCTTATGTGAATAATGAAAAAAGAAAACAAACAAAGGAGATAACTGCACTATGTTAAAAGATAATCCCTTAGCATAACTATTGTCTAGAAGGCTGAGCACTGCAGTCAGGCAAAAATCCAGGCTGCATTCAGTGACGATGCTGACATTTATTTATAAGAGATTATGCCCTGACAGAGCTTCAAGTCATTTAGAAATGCTCCCATTCCCCAAGGCCTTCGCTATATTTATATGCAGGATCCCATATTATTTTCCCTGGTGTTATGGCAACAAGGATTTCAGTGTTTACAGAGCTATCAAGTTCTGACAGGCCGAGCTGAGGACTCGGCATCACTGGCTTGCAGGAAAATGGAGCAAGGGCCCTGGGAGCTAAGCACACGCTCCGCTGTCTGAACGACTAATACCTGCAGAGGACGGGTAGGAAGCAGCGGCCGGGGCTAATCAACTCACAGAGCCACTTTCCCGGGGGAAGCTGCCCTCCCGATCCTGCGGTTAAGGAATATATTACAGAGTACGCTGAACCTAGTAAGGCATATTAAACCCGAAAGAAAAACAAAACGCGAATTCCTACTGCAATTTTGTCCTCTGAGTGGAGTTTTAAAGCTATGTTGAATATGGTGCCTTCGAGTCCTTTATTAGGCCTCGGGGGCAGTGAAAAGGGAAATGAAAATGGGTGGGAGAAGAAAGGGCAGAACAAGTGCGCTCCCTGTGCCCACTCTTTGTGTTTAACTACACAATGGCCAGCAGCCCACCTTACCTTCACACCTAATTTAACTGCTGCCCAGGGCTCCGGAGTTTCTAGTATACTTCAACTCATGCTAATTACTCTATGAAGTTGGTTATGAAAATGTCCCAGAAATATCTATGTTGCACCGATAAGATTCTTTTGAGAACTTGCCCCCAACTTGGTGAGAAGAGTTCTGTGTAAGCAGGACCTCATTGTCCCTGGTTCTCTGCATTAAAGCTCTTTTCTGAAGTTTGCCCAAGCTCCTCATACTCTCAGCCTAAGACACAGAACTAGAAGTCATTTAAAAAAAAAAGTCCTTCCAAACATACTCCTTGGACATCTTGGTTTTAGTTGGAACAGGAAGTAAAAGCCACAAGCTTAGCCTCTAATACAATAAACCACCACCTTCCAGTTCTAGATTTGGGCCAGGGAAATTCAAGTCAGAGTAAAATGGAATGAGGAATTCTAGGCCAACTTTTCTTTCTTTCTTCTTTCTTCTTTCTTTCTTTCTCTTTGTTCCTTTGTTTATTTCTCTCCTTCTCTTTTTTCTCTTTTCTTTGCACGTATGCGGTCATAAATGGATCGGCACTTATTTGGTTATAAAAGTGTCACACTGAATTGTAGAGTGGACTTCACCAATGTGTCGAAATATTTTTTGATTTGAGATTTTGCTCTGTTTAAAAAAGTAAATATTTCCTAACACTTAAGATGAACATTTCAACACATAAATAAATTGAGACTTGCTATGTAACATAGGACATGTAAAAAGAAGTTTTGGTGATGTGGTATGCACTTTTAATTTATATAAAATAAATTTAAAAGTATGGGGGGAAAGGCAGGAATAATAATTGCAATAAATAACTCTGCATATCTTTCTCAGTCAATGAAAGCCATGCAAGGAGCTAGCTAGAAATGGGTGGGTAGGACCGCAGGATCTTTCCCTTTGGAAGTTAACAGTGTTGACAGGGCAACTTCCCCAGGCTGGCCAGAAAGCCCGGGAGAGGGGCAGGTCTTGGCACCCCATAGGCATGTCTGGCCCATTTTCTTGTCAGCAACTGTGGCCACTGTTTGCAATACTTGTTGCTATTGGTGACTTACCTTTCTTTCCTCAAGAGCTCACCTGGCTCATAGTTTACAGCTCTTTTGTGATCCTGGCACCCAAACCGGATTATCTGGGGCAGGTCTTCCCAGCAGTCAGAGCTTAAAAGACGTCATTTAAAGCTACCCATTAGGTGTCTCTTTATTTCCTGTGGTCAGCTCACTTCAGTTAACCACAGAGTAGCTGCAAAGGCAGCCAAAGTTATCATCTTCCTCACAACACTCTGTACCATCAAGCACAATCAATGCACGGATATCTTACCTGAGCTCTCTCAAGAAAATTACATAAGCATGGGCCTGGCCATAAACTCTGCAAATCCATTATTTATTCATTCAATGAGTATTTTTTAGCCTTTAACTGTGTATGGCACTGTGCGATATGTTTCAGATACAATGATGTACAAGGTAACAAGGTCTTTGTCCTGATTAAGCTTAAATTCTATGTGGAGACAATAAATAGAAATAAATCAACAAGGAATACAAAGGCTAGTGTCAAATATGCTAAAAGGGAAGTTAAGAAGACCGTGTGATGGGAATAATATAGACTATCTTCAGACGTTAGTTGTTTAAGAACCTCTTTCCTGAATGACATTTAAGAAGGGACCTGTTGGGTAAGAAAATCGTTCTATTCTATTAAACTAGAGGCATTTGCAGTACACCTAATGCTGTTTAAAGCTCTTGGTGACTACTTAAAAAGTTAGATAAAGTATTTCTGGCACATTTTAAATCTCTTAGTTTTCCAGAAGATTAAACAGGATGATGGGGGCGGGGGGGACACGCAGGCAGATCCTGGTGCAAAGCTTGTTACTACATTGTTAACTAATTCCATTTTTTGACCTCTTGTAGATATTTTGGCTTCCACACAGATCAGGACCTTCCTTTACCGAAAGAAGATATACAAAAGTGTTTTTAACTTGGCAGATTCATGAGGGTATGTGTGCTTGGTATCCATCCTGAATTTACATACAAAATAAACTGTGTATGGTTTATAAAAGCAGTCACTAGGGAAAACATCTAGCGCTTTCATCAGATTTTTAAAGGGCCCTTTGAACCAACCACAGAGACAGCCACTCAGACAGATGAGTGTAAAGTAGGCCATTGCTCTGGAATCTTTCTAAAAGTTGACTTGGGTTTTGGAAGCGCCTCCAACAGAACTCGGTAAGTGAATGAGGAAGGTCAGAGAGAACAGGCCAACTACAGTGCAATTTCACCCAGTCTCTCAGCTTGATCTGACAGGCAAATTCTAGAATGTTCTATGTCTCACAGTTTAGCCCAAATACAAGTAAAGAAGCTGAGCTTTCCTACTCACCAGTCACCCAGTGGCTAATAGCCAGTAGGAGGCGATATATACTGTGGACCTGCATCTAGAAACAAAAACAACTTCAGTAGCCTGAGAGCCAGCTGTGAAGAGAGCCCCAGGTGCAGGCTAGGTGAGGGGTGCTGGGAAATGGGAAAAGGAACTGCGGGCACCTGGGTGAAACACTGACAGTGTCTCCTAGGCCTCTGCCCCAACCATTTACACATCCCAACCTCATCTCTCACACTTTCTTCAAGGTGATATTTGATCAACATGTCTGGGGAAAAACTTACAGGGAGAAGTTAATGTGATGAATTATAGTTCACCCCACCAGCTGCTGTAGTTCCTACTATGCTCAAAACTAGCTTCCCAGGCTCCTTCCTCTCCCACTCACTGTGGATTCTCTACACCCATGAGCAGTGCTTTGGCTGGTCCAGGAGGCTTGCCAGTGAGGTAACCCAGACACTCACCCTCAGGGAGCTGAGTCCCTAGGGATCACACGCTTGACAGACTAGAGTTGCTCTACCTATCCATTCACAAATAAAACTAAGCCCAGGACCAGTGAGGGGCAGCCCGGTGGATCTCCTGGGTTTTAAACGTATTACTCTTTGCTCACATAATACAATGAAACCCCTCCCTTCAACTGATGATCCAGGTTAATCACTTCTACCAGCATGGTAGACCTTTTCTTTGTATACTAGCCTACTAGCACATGGAGCATAAAACAATCAACTATGTCCTTATACCTTTATGTCCTAGTGAGGATTTTAATGTATCACCTGATGGAAGCATTTCCCTGTGGAATGGGAATGTCCTAACTCCCAAAGTCATAGAGATAAGAAACACAAATCCCCCCAGGTGGGTCACTAGGGGGGATGCTAAACAGGGCTGCCCTTCTTCTACCCTTTGGTATCCAGATTTGCAGATTCTACTCATGGGGGACATAGCACCATGTTAAAATGCCTGTTTTAGGTAGGTATTACTCAGAGTTTTCCAGAAAAACAGAACCAATAGATGCAGAGAGAGAGAGTGATAGGGAACTGGCTCACATGATTCAAGAGACTGGCAAGTCCCAAATCTGCAGGGAGAGCTGGCAGGACAGAGAACCAGGAGAAAAATCTAAGTTGCAATTCAAGTCTGAAAGCCCATCTCCCAGAAAAATTCTCTCTTGCTAGAGGGAGGTCAGCAGTTTTTTGTTCTAATCAGGCCATCAACCAATCAGGTGATGCCCACCCACATTATGGAGGGTGAACTACTTTACTCAATGTCCCTTTACGTGTGTATGTATTATGTATGTATGTATTTATTTCTGAGATAGAGTCTTACTCTGATTCCTTAGGTTGAGTGCCATGGTATCATCACAGCTCACAGCAACCTCAATCTCTTGGGCTCAGGCAATCCTCTTGCCTCAGCCTCCCCAATAACTGAGACCACAGTGCCCTCCAAGATGCCCAGGTAGTTTTTCTATTTTTAGCAGAAATGGGGTCTCACTTTTGCTTGGGCTGGTCTCAAACTTATAAGCTCAAGCAATCTACCCACCTCAGCTTCCCAGAGTAGTAGGATTATAAGCCAGAGCCAATACACTGGCCAGTGTCTCCCAATTTAAATATTAATCTCATCCAAAAACAGCCATGCAGAAACATCCATAGCAGCATTTGACCAAATATCTGCACAATGAGGTATGGCCAAGTTTAAACATAATATTAACCAAACAAGGTATGTACTGCATCCTGAAGGCCCCTGCCCCAGACTCACAGGGTGTCATTTCCAAACTGGTACTTTAGCTATGCCTACAAGAGACCACTTCTGAGCTCCATCAAGCCATGGTCTCTGAATGATAGGTGATATGGCATGTGGCAAAATGGGGCCCCACAGTCATTCATTCATTGGCTGCCACTCCTTTGCTATAAGGTGGGTCCTCTGGTTCGAGGATCTTGTGTCTATAAATTAGATATTCTGTGAGCCCCTGAACAGCAGCAAAGCAGAGGAACTGCAGCCAGGCCTGGAAATGCATGCCAATCCCCATCATGACAAATCATCACCCTGTTCAGGAGAGAAAGCATCCTATGTAAATAACTTGCCACTGCATTGTTGGTTGATCTTCTTAAAGAAGAGGGTTAGACATGTATTAGGGTCTCAACATTGGCCTCTGCTGCTGACAAACTGCACTAAGCAGCAGACACTAAGTCAGCTTGGTAAGAAGGAACATACACATTTGGTGATTGACACAATGGCTACTTAGCTCACATGCACATTGTGATGACCAAAGATGAGACACTTGGGGTTGCCCAAGACAAAGGATGGCTGGCATCTACTAGATAAGTCATCCTGTCTACCTTATTGTTAAGTGTCACCTAAACACTAGATGGTCTCTGGTGGGAATCAACATGCAAAAGAAAGATCTCCACACTTACTCTCTCCCATAAGTACACTTAATGTTTCTGAACCTGACCTCTTTGTCCTCAATCTTCTTCATCTTGCTACTTTCAGGCCTCTAACTAGCCAAGGAAATATCCTCTGTTCCCCAGGAGTCTGTGCCCATCCTTACATGGGGCCACTTCTCTTTCTACACAAAGTAGATCACGAGGTGCCCTGACCAAAACTCTGTGCTGCCAGCAGTTCTTTCCACCACTGTCCTCTGAGCTCCCCAGGAACAGGTGCAGTGCACAAGCCTACTGAGCCAGCCCATCTGTGAAATTATCCCTCGATTTTTTCCTTCCTCCATTAGTTCATCATGAAGCTGTGGACATAAACGAAGGTAGAAGCATTAGTGCTATTCGGATAGCACCAGGGTCTGAGTTATTTTTTAGAATGACGTGTGCCTGCTGGATCTGCTTGTGCTTGACTCTATAATAGATGTACTCTTTCCATTGTAAGATGGATTACAGCTGGGCACACCCAACCTTAGGACCAAGTGAGTCTGAAAACACATCAAACATGATGGGGTGTGGCACCTGTGGCTCAAGGAGTAGGGCACCAGCCCCATATACCAGGGGTGGTGGGTTCAAGCTTGGCCCTGGCCAAAACTGCAAAAAAAAAAAACCATGATGGGCAGCTCTGGCCATGTAGTCATTGATGTCTCATACCCAGGTGCTCAATATCTACCAGGCCCAGTAGCAGACCAGGAACTACCTTGTACGTGGTGTACAACACTGGGATGCAGATGACTCTTCACAAAACCTGGGCTCTAAGCTGTGATTCTCCTATTAGACATTGCCAGAGACTCCTGTGGCATTTTCATCACATATTCTCCTATGGGATCTGCAAGGTCAAAGCCAAAAGAGCAGTGCTGCTTGTGCTACAGCCTAAACCTACTCTACAACTCGTATGTGTGTGTGTGTGTCCCAATCAAAATTGGAAGCCTTCCACATCATCCAATGTTGTAATCAAGGATGGTGCCAATCTCTGCCATTACCCAGGGATTAGAGAACAAACCTACTTTTCATTTATTATCTTGACCTGGAGTGGCTTCTACTTGTTCTTTCTCTTACTCCACAGATTAGGGCAGGCATCCTCAAACTACGGCCCACGGGCCACATGCAGCCCACCTAGGACATTTATCCAGCCCACCAGGTGTTTTTGCTATCGCTGCCTGTCCTTCTTAGCAGCCAACTAGTCCTGGGATCCACAGTCCCGCCCTCCAATGGTCTGAGGGACAGTGAACTGGCCCCCTGTTTAAAAAGTTTGAGGACCCCTGGATTAGGGAATGAGGTGAGAATTCTGCCACATGCTAAATATATTCACCTTAATTATTCAGTCAGGAAAATGGAAAATGACTACCAGATGGGTTCAGAGGCTCCGTGGGCCCACTTTAAGATGGTCATAGGCCAGAACTTCATTTATCAGCTGACCTTCATTCTCTCTCACTCTGAGAACCCATGATGGCGTTTGGGGTTCCTAAATAATGGTATCATCTCAGGTTCTACATGCAACACCCCTTTATAATCTGAATATTACCCAAAATGTGACACAAAAATTCATGTGCAATGATTTATTAAGAAAAGTGCTCCCAGGAAGAACTGAGTGGGACTGGTAAAAGCAGACCAGAGAAGGAAAAGAAGCCAGAGAGGGGGACAATGTCAGGTCAAGTCCCAGCCTTGGACTGATCTAGCATATAAACTTTCAGATACAAAATTATAACTAAGAATCAGTTGTCCAGATGAAAGACAAGGGAACTAATCTTTCCAGCTCCTACATTGGACCTTGGTTAAGTATAGAAATGAGAGGAACAGTGCTTTCGGGCACTTCTGGCTCTCCTGAAAGGTGCTGCAGTGGTGATCTCTTGAAGACAACTGCAGGGCAACTATGAGCCCCAGAAGCACATGGAAGACGAGGAAAAGGGTATACAAGTGAAGATAAAAGGGCCCCTAGGGGTTCTGGTGAGGCACCGGCTACATTCACTACAGTAGTTAAACAGGCAGACAAAGGCCAAAAGGTGATAAAAGTAGAAAAGAATAGAAAGGACAAAAAAAATGATAAAGAGGAAAAGTTCGAGGTCAGTATGAATGGATGACCTGCACTGATGGCCAGAAGAGAGGTAGGCAGGATCCCAATAGGCCACACATTCACATATCTCCTTCTCATTTCTCCAAAACTGCTGACATACTCCCCACCCCAACACACATACACACACACACACACTTCCCTCAGGAGAATTATCAAACAAGTACCCACCCTAGACCACCTCATTAAACTTGTGTTATGCGTTTACTTGCATCTCAAAAGGAAACACTTCCTCAGTAGTGCAGCTTAAAAGGAGAACGTATACTGAGGACAGAAAGCCTGGCTTTCAGGTGACTGGCTTGGTGCAAATTATATTTGTAAATGTAGATAATACCCACAATACAAGGATTTTTGAAGATTAAATTCTAAAATCTATCAAGAAATGCTTAGCACAATGTCAGGCATACAATAGGCACTAAATAAATAACAGTTCCCTTGTTCCTTTACATGTCTCTCAGTTAGATTATACTTTTTTTTCTGCATTACTTGAGAATAACCAGATTCTTATTGTTTCATTATCCTAGGGGCAGCCTATTAAAGAAGGAACTCATACTTTCCTTTAGTTTTCTTATCTATAGTGAGAAAAAACTTGCTTTTTTAGTATATTTGGACAAATAGAAGTGACTTACATTTTAAAATATATGAAGCTGATTGAGTATATGAATGTGTATCATAACTCCTCACATTTTCGTTTCATTTTGTGCAGTGTGGGGGCAAGGCCTGGCCTCATGGTCTTCTGGAGGAATCTGTATTCATGCTCAGACAGAGTTTCTAAGCACCAAGTAACAATGAGGCAATAGTATTGTCTATAAAATCACTTCTGAGAGAGAAGAAAAAAAGCACATGCCAGAAGAAGATGAAAAGTAAAAATAAGACATAGAAGAGAAAGTAGAACAGAGAAAATTATGTGAAAAGGTAAATAATTACTGAATATGATATATACCTCTAGGTTACTACTTATAATTTCTAACCTCAAAATCAGTCTATCCAGATATATGGATGGATGGATGGTTGATGGATGGGTGGATAGATGAAGGATGGGTGGATGGATGGACAGGCATAGATATTGAAGATATTATCATAGACTAGTAGCTATTGAAATAAATTATTAAGGGAGAACGTATTCCACATTTCCAGTGATGCACTACAGTTCCCAGATGGAGGCTTTATTTTTCCAGTGTCTTTGTCATTTTCCTTGTATGCATTACCACTTGGTGCCCTTTTGTTCCCTAGCCCAGCCCATAAGAATGCAAGTTGCTTGGCAACAGATCCATCCACTCAAGTATCTCAAGGAAATAACCCTAGTTCCTAGGATGGTGCACGATCCAAGTTATTATAGTTAGTTCTAGTGTTTACACCTAAGTGTGAAGAGATAATCCTTGCCTGTGATATTTCCATTGCCGTCTATTGAAGTCTACATACAAGCCAAAAAAGGCAAATGAGAGCAACATGGCCTGTTCTTTCTTTCAAGAACCATTTGTTTGAACATATGTGAGCAGATGCTGGACCAAGTTAGTCTGATGCTGAAATATTCCTTGGTCAAATATACAATCAAGAAAATGTACGAACGCTAATTGGTAAGAAAGATGATAAGTAATAGAAGTATCCAGTATTCTAAATAGAAGCCATGTAATCCGCATAACATGACTGAAATGCTATAATTTTGTGCTTGAAACCCACAAACCTTCCTACCTAAAGTTTACACACACACAGCCTTCTAGTGGAAGTTGCCGCCTTTCACACTTTTAGAGAGAGCAGTAAAACACAGAGAGGAAAGGGGTACATTACTGTTTGCTACAAAAGTCATATAGGGCTCATGGAGCTAAAGACAGAGGTCATCTCTTCAGAGCTACAAGGCATAGAGAATAGAAAGGGTTCATGGGTCTATATGGACAAACTAATTAGCCCAAAGCGCATAAATCTGCTGAGCAAGATACAGAAGCGTGGCCTGGAATGTCTCTGCCCGATCATGTAACACATTGTGTTCTCAGCGCACTGGAAGGAGAGGTACCACACAGAACACAAAGGCCTGGCTCACCGCATGATATCTATCACAACTAAAAAATTGTCTGTAAACTTACGTTTTCCCTCAAGGGGCATGTTACGATGTACAGGAACTCTTTAAAATAATTATCCCCTTTCCCTAAAACTTAACCATTTAGACTCTCATGTACAGAGCTTTCTTACAGCAAAACACATACATCTCTTTGATTTACTGATACAAAAAATAAGCACAAAAGATTGAGTGAGAAAATTCAGGTGCCTGTAGAGAAGCTTTTCCAAAACTAACTATGTATCCAGAATAGATACACAGAAGTATGGTACCATTTGGAGGCAGTTGCTTT
Organism: Otolemur garnettii; assembly: GCF_000181295.1. Classification (NCBI taxonomy): domain Eukaryota; kingdom Metazoa; phylum Chordata; class Mammalia; order Primates; family Galagidae; genus Otolemur; species Otolemur garnettii. Next base: position 2,006,166 of record NW_003852488.1, on the reverse strand, counting down.
AAGCGATGAAGTTTGATCTTAACAGGAGAAATTGTTTTATTTTTTAAGAATTAAACAATAGTGAAGTGTTCCTTATATTCCTTAGTAAGTGGTATGATCCCAGTCCACCTAGAATCAGAAAATTAAATTCTTAAATAAAGTTATCACATATTGCATATCTGAATTAAAAATATCAGATTTTATTTTACCCAACTAAAAAATTGGTAAGGATTTTGAAGGATCATGCCCAGTACTGCTAAGAAGCCAGTAAGACCATCATTTCCATGTGTCATTGGTATAAGTATAGTTGGATGTAAACTTCTTGGAGTTTGTCAATATAGATCAAATATTTTTTAACATACTCAGCATTTAATCTAGAAATTCCTTTTGTTAGGAATTTACTCTTAGCAATTTTGAGTACTAGGAATTAGTTTTTAAATGTCCATAGAAAGTGGTTCATAATAACTTTGAAAGTAAGTAACTTATATAAATTCAACAATAAGAGATGTGTTCTGGCATCACTAAACAAAATGTTTGCACATATACCACATACCACACTCTTCAGGGCTATGACAGCAAAGTTTAAAATTTCTTTGCTTTCTGGGGTGGCACCTGAGACTCAAAGGAGTAGGGCGCTAGCCCTATATACCAGGGGTGGTGGGTTCAAACCCAGCCCCAGCCAAAAAAAAAAAAATTTCTTTGCTTTCATGGAGCTTATGCTCAAGTCAGAAAAACAGGCAAGTAAAAAAATACATAATTTATAGAAGAACAGGAGCAATTGATATAAATAATAAAGACAGAGGTGGAGGCTAAACTGTGCCTCCCCCTGGGATGCTTAGATATGACTGAACTGACATTTTCCCAGAAGGAAACCAGATCAACCATTCAGAACAAAGGCCCAAATAAATCTAAGTTGAGTTATAAAAATTAATCCTTTTCCTTCTTTCCTCTCTCCTTTCCTTCCCCCCCTCCCTTTGTTCTTTCCTTTCTCCCTTTTTTCATTCTCTTTTACTTTTTGCCATACTGGAGTTCGAGGCTGATAAACCAAGATATGGAATCCAAATATCATCTAGGGCTCGAGCCTATGGGATCCCAGGAAAGACTTGTTTGACAATTGCCCCCTAACAATTCCAGATTTAATACTTGTGCTTTCAAGGGCAGAATCTGAGCCTGCCCTGACCTGAGTGTGGGGGACTTTCCCAAGGAGATGGTGCTGTGGCACCATGGCATGGTACTCACCACACCTGCCTCCTGACCCGTCTAGTCCTCTCTCAATGGAGCAGTGTCTGTGCTCAATTGTACATGTGCTACCAACGGGGCAATGTTTAATAGAAGGAAATTTTCATGACTCAATATTTGAAAACAAAATAGACTGATTCATAGGAAGAAAGTGTTAACATAGCCAACATGAAATAAAAGGTACTTCTGCTTCTGGAGGATTTTTCCTACTTCCATCCATAGAGTGTCCACGATGAGAGGGATACCACTAGGTTATTATGGGTTAACAGAAATTCCTCCTCAAAAACACCCAAATACTTTGACTTTAGCTCAACCCTAACCTTGTCAGAGGCAAGTCTGGTCAGAGGGTCAGATGTGTCTCCACTGAGATATTTTTTAAATTTTGATTTCTCAGTAAATCTCTAGTAAAATCACTTACTGTGAACAAGTGTCCTAGAGCCAGAAACATCAGCAAAGCTGAATACCAGAATGACCCACAACTGTCTCAGCAGTCAGGCTTACTGGTACTTCACAACAGATCCTTTTTTCCTTAGAAGTTTTTGGAAAGGCAAGGTTAAGTGGAGCCTGCTGGAACATCACCTTGAAAATGGCCTCATACCAATAAAAGCCCTGAAAGTTATGCCAATAGTAAGTCTAAAGACTAAACACAATTACAAACGCTAAAGCCACTGGCCCAAATTCCCTCACTCAATAGTCAAAGAGCTGGCTCTCACAACCTTCTAAAAGAAAATGGGGAAAGTTCTCAAAATCTTCATTTCATTTCTGGGTTGATTACTCTAAAATCTCAACATCAAAAACAGAAAAAGATGAATGCCAGAGTAATACAGATGAGGTACATATCTTCCAATCACTCTGTTTACCTTTTCACTCACCACATACTTACAATTAATACTCTAGATGATGCCTCTAGAAGGAAACAGCTCATTACATAATCACTAAACTCTGTTTCCAATCTACTATGAGATGGTCAACCACCTTAAGTTTATTGAAAATTCATTTCAGGGTGGCGCCTGTGGCTCAGTGAGTAGGGCGCCAGTCCCATATACCAAGGGTGGCAGGTTCAAACCCAGCCCCAGCCAAACTGCAATAGAAAAATAGCCGGGTATTGTGGCAGGCACCTGTAGTCCCAGCTACTTGGGAGGCTTAGGCAAGAGAATTGCCTAAGCTGAGGAGCTGGAGGTTGCTGTGAGCTATGACGCCACAGCACTTTACCCAGGGTGACAAAATGAGACTCTCTGCCTCTTAAAAAAAAAAAAAAAGAAAGAAAGAAAGAAGAAGAAAATTCGTTTCATAGCATTCTGGTAATAAAGTCCTAATTCAGCTGTACATTTTAAAAAATAGAACTTACCATATGCCTATTTCTGAGCTCTTGAGAAAATGGAAAGTAAGATTTGAAACTATGATACAAATACTGGGAATCTACAAATTTATACCTATGCAGCACCATCCCTGTCAGTGTACTGTCATACAGTCTGATCGAGGGTGTAAAATTCTGTAACTACTCAGTGCCACCATCTGAGAGTTATGTGCTGTTGTGTGGTCTTACTTCATCACGGCCATAATAAGTTGCATGTAGGTTTTTTGCATTTGTTTGTTGATTTGTTCTTTTCTACCTTCCGCTCTAACTCTTCTTTAAGTCCAAATAAGGACAGCAGATTAAAATATTAACTTAAGAAACAGATCCACAGGAAATTCCAAAGTTAAGTTTCTCATCACAATTTTAACTTTCCCATGACAGGCGTCCTCTGCAGTCGTGAGCATCCTGCATGTGTCGCTTTGTGTAAAGAGCCAGATTCTGACTTCAGTTACACTCATTTTATCCTTACTGAAAATGTAAGCGAGAGCAATGAAGAATCAAAGTAGGGCCAGAGGTCAGCAAGCTGGAGAGCAAATGCTGAAAGGAAGGTTATGGGAGGCCCACGAATTTGGGAGCTGGAACTGTGTTTGGGAATGCACGATTGCATTTCAAGATTTCTTAATATGCATGTTTTCATGTACTTCTTTTCAAATAACTGTTAAACAACAATTTGAACCACATTAATTTTATTTTTTTTTTCTTGTTTGTATAGAACTTGAGTGTTTGGTTCTCTTTGATTTCACCTCTTGCTTATAAATCCTCCGACCAGTCATTAACTGCTTGTAAAGCCCTGGCACCTCATATATTGTCACTTAATTATGTTATGCTACAGTGGGCTTCCTAGGAGGCAAAAATTCTACACAAAAACACTTAGAAAGAAAGCCAGGGCAGACAGCCTGACTAAGCCAGTAAGAATAAAAATTGTTGCTGACAAGGGAATAGAATTGACAACTAAAGCTTTCTGAACCAAAGGGGAAAATGAATAACCAAGACATTTGCATTGTTGAAGGAAAGGATGTTTCAGATCTAGGCGAGCGGGAGGAACAGAGCATAAAACTGGAAATAGAAGATTAACTGCTAAGCCTGCTCAGAATGAATCATAAAGAGAGAAAAGGGATTATTAGCCCAAAGGATCTAGGCAGGAAGGGCTCGGGGCAAAGCTTCCTGGTGTATCCCGCCTTCAGGTCGAACATGTTGGAAACGGGATCTTGTGGGAAGAAGGACCTCTTTGGTACACCTGCCCAAGACAGGAGGGAAGGAGAGAGAACTGGAAAAAAACGTATCCAAATGGCAGGGCACTGTTAAGTTGAAATCTGTAATCATTTCCAGGATTATACTCGATACTAATGAAGAAATGATAGAATTAGTAACCACATATTACTGGGGGCAGCAGCAGTAGACACAATCCTTTTGAGAAATAATTAAACAATGTACATCCAAAGCCATAAAACAGTTCATAGCTGTATTACATAATTTTGAGTCCTCTATCATAAAAAAAATAGTATATATACAGAAAAATCTCTATTCACAGAAATATTCATGATGCCACCAGTAAATAAGAAAAAAAGGAAACCAACTAAATATCTAATAATAAAAAACAACTTACGTATAAATCTGTTGAACACATACTCAATGAAATAAAAAGTTACCATAAATATCTTGCGTATGGATAATGAAATACACTACACCATCTGTCCCTTCACTACAAAAGCCTGTTTAATTTTAATCAAGCTTTTAGATAAAACTTCCAATTTACAGGAAAAACCAAGTTGAAAGGGACAAGTTAAACTGTTCTGTTAAACCCAGGATTACATACAATAGCTCTAGCTTCTGCAATAATTGAGTGATCTGGGGGAAGCAGCTTTCTAGAGCTCCTTGTCCAGTAGAACATTCTACAATGATGAAAATATTCTGTATCCACACTGTCCAACACAGCAATTGAGCTACTGAGAACCTGAAATGTGGCTAGTGTAATTTATGATCTGGAGTTTTGAATCTCCTAATCTCATGCTATTTTAATTAATTTATATATTAAAATCCACTTGTGGTCTGTGCCTACCATATTGGATGACACAGTTCTGGATATAAAAGGTTTAAGTGACACACAACTGTATGCAATTTATATTGGATCCTGAAGCAAACAAATAGACTTGGAAAGACCTGAGTCTTTCAGGAAAATTTGAATCTGGCCTGCGTTAGATGTTCATTTTCTTAATTGTAATAGAAGTGGTGTGGTCATGCCATAAAATTACTTCTTTTTTAGAGACCCACACTGAAGTCTTTAGAGACAAAATGTCACAATGGCTGAGATTTGCTTTAAAATGCTTTCATCAGGCTTGGCTCCTATAGCTCAACCGGCTAAGGCGCCAGCCACGTACACCTAAGGTGGCAGGTTCGAATCCCCAGCCCGGACCCGCCAAACAACAATGACGGCTGCAACCAAAAATTAGCCGGGCGTTGTGGCGGGCGCCTGTGGTCCCAGCTACTTGGGAGGCTGAGGCAGGAGACTCGCTTGAGCCTAGGAGTTGGAGGTTGCTGTGAGCTGTAATGCCATGGCACTCTACCCAGGGGGACAGCTTGAGACTCTGTCTCAAAAAAAAAAAAAAAAAAAAAATGCTTTCATCAAAGAGGGAAAACAAAAAAGAGGTAAACTAATCATGGCAAAACGTGGATAACTGTTTAATCTGGGGTATGTGAGGTCATAATAGATTCTTCTTATGCGTATATGTTTAAAGTATTTTCATAACAATTCCTAAAACTCATAATTACATGGAAAATCCTTATGATTAATATGGAGTGGAAAGGCAGAATGCAAGCTTGCCCGTTCCACACTACTACGATCACTTCCCACCGGTACTGAGCTGAAGGGTTGGTGTATACGGGCACGTCATCCCTGAAGATGCTCAAATTCACAAACGATTTTTCTCATATTTCACTGAAGAATTAGAATGCATTCACAGGCTAGGAAACAGTGATGGAAATACTTTGAGCACGTTTAAGGAAACAGTCATTAAGTATGGCAAGGGAAAAGAAATGTGAGAATCACGGTTACAAATACAGACACATAGCCATCCACACTCAGATGCAAAAGAAAGACCAGATATAAACACATCCTCTCACGTACTCCCTAAACGTGGTTTTGTTTTATTCATGTGGTTGAATGAGATAAAGAATAGACCAACTTTTGTAATGTGATTGGGTTACTTTTAAAATGAGATTAAAGCCACATTTCAAATAAATTAAACGTTTTAAAAAGTAATACTCGAAATCGCATTTGGAATTATTCTTAATGGATCCCCACAACTTTTGCTGCCAAGACACAAATCTGTTCACCAGATCTCTGCCCCCCTTTTAAGTGTTTTCAGAGGTACATGAATAGAACAGAATAAGGATAGTCACAAACATATTTGCAATTTAATGTAATACAAAGAGAAATTTAATGCAAGATGAAAATAAAGGGGAAATGTGTATTATTTAGAAGTCAAATAAATGGCTTCCTTCTTCTGACTTTAATGGTAACATTTAACAATAAAAATAACATTTACCATTTGTGTTTATAGGAATCTATTATGTTTAATAGAGTCAGGCACTGTTTTAAGCACTGTATGGTAACTCATTTAACTCTCACAGCAACTCTTTGTGATGGGGAATATAACTGTTCCATTTTAAAGCTGGCAAGACTAAGACACAGAGAAGTTTAGTAACTTATCTATGATCACACAGCTAGTAAGTTGTAAAGCCAAGATTTAAACCCAAAAGTTCTGGTCCAGAGCCCAGGTTTTACGCACTATGCTGTGCTGACTCAAGTAATATCTCTATTGCCTTTGTTCATTCATGAGTTGAGAATCAAGTATCTTTGTCTCTCACTACATTGTACACACTTCCTCACACAGGACAGGGAGGGGAGGATTTTCTATCTATCATCTTAGGAAAAGAAAAGGTAGCTGAGCCAAAGAGAGGAACATTAGCCTATAATTGTTGTCACTGCTTTATTATTATATCATATCATATCATATTATATCCTATCATCACTTATATTTGAACCAATTTCCCACTCAGCCCTTGGCAACTAAACCTTCCCTCCATGGATGATGAGTCATCTTCATGGTCTCGCCCTCAAGTGCTTCACTTGACCTTGAAAATAGATTAGCTCAAGTGATGAAATAGTGGCCTTGTTCAGAAGCAAAGTACTGATTTCCAACCTAGTCATGCAATAGATCTTCTACATTGGCACACCTCAATCCAGCCCCACTGAGAAGTGAGAGCTTTCTTTGCTACATTAATTTCCAGAATACCTGAAGTTTAGTCTTTTAAAGAGAGCCAGTATTTTCAGGTATGTATTTCTAACCACTAATGAACAGAACACTACCCTTTTAGACAATGTGGAATATAGTATAATCTTACCTTACTACTGAAGTCATTTTATGGCAGCAATTGGCAACACATTACCAACCCTCACATGGAGGGTTTTTCAACCCTGTTACACGACCTTGGGGAGCTGGGATTTTTGACTTCTCACATTTGTCTCTTGATGACAGTTTTCCGGTATCCTCAATGGAATTTATCAGCAGTCATACCAACTGAGAGGCTTATTGCCCTTTCTCTAGCAATCACCTATCTCCTAGCATGTGACTTCCAATTTGCCATGGTTTGGGAAACCATATAACCATCCATGCCACAACTATGAATCTATAAATGTATTTATACATGAATTTATGAATGCATGTATACCTATTCCTTTCCGCAAAAGACATGTGGCCTCTTTTTAAAATTATGCAATTAAAAAGGCAATGATTTTTAAGGAATTTAAACAAAATAAGAATAGATAAATAATAAAGGCAAGGGTAAGAATACACCCTGCATGCTCTGTAGCTGGTAATTATCGGCACTAAGGAACAAATAGAGCTCTAAGCTTCCTGGAAGCCAAAGCAAAGATGAAAAGGTAGTCAATTAGTTACAGGTTCACAGTGCTCAGGAAATAAAAATAAACCAGCTATTCAGAATAATTACTACCATGCTTGATATGAAGACCTAAGAGAATTTTTTTCATGGTATTCATAAAAGAAGATGACATAGCCTAACATCTTCAATGACATTCTAACAATAGCTGATGCAAAAAAGACTATATTTCAAATAGTCTTTCTTGTGAAATCCTTCTTATAAGCCAAAAGCAAAAACCCAAGCAAATGGCATCTTAACAAAGCAATCTTATGGAGACTTCCAATAAGTAATGTGCACAAATTTTAATACATGTGTTTCATAGTCACTACTCTCCTTGATGGAAGGATGTTGGCACATACGTCCTAATTGGTGGCCACATTCCAGATAGGCAGGTTTATAAACATCTTTACGTATTTTATGGGGAAATTTATTTCTTTGCAGTACTGTCTATTTAGACAACCTTAAATACCTCTAACCATTAGATTCAGTTAGTTCTCAATTCTAGTCTTGTTGCCAAGTCCATTTTATGAGAAGTCTTATCACAGAGCTCTCTTTATAATCATCAGCCCCAAACCTTCAATAAAAGAGAGGACTGCCAGATTTGTAAAGAAAATTTCTAAATTTGTAAATTAGTAAAGCGAACTGACGAAAGACACACACTAAATCACACGCTAACTGGGAGACAGTCTTTCATTATGAGCCTTTCTCTGAAGTGAGTGAAATCAAAGTTTGTTCAGTGAATTTCAAAGCAAATCCACCAGTCCGCTTGGCCTTCCATTTAGGTCTGGAACAACAGGATTTGAGGTTTGCTCTGTACTTTTAATTCTTTCCTTGTTCAGTACCTACTGTATGTAGACAAGGTTTGCATGTTTGGATTTTCTGAACAGCACAATGAATTCCCCACACGATACCACAACACAATTGCTCAGCTATCAAGTAAAGCTTTTTTATCCTGCTGAGTTCAAAGTTCAAAACTTATTTCTTAGCTTAATGCAAGGCTAGTGCAAGTGTGTTTAATATATTCATTCTAAATGCCATCAGAGGATGGTGGTGTCAACATTTTGGCTTTGTTTGGACAGCTTTTGTGCAAGTGCAAACACAGAGTGTATGAAATCTAATGAGATTAGGCGCTTACTGCAAAATTAAAGGCAGGCAACCAGACTTCAAAGACATTACCGCAGTGCAAATCTCTTATTATATGTCTTGGGCCATTGCAGTAAACTAAAGTTAGAAGATCACCTTCACCAAAAGATTTTCTTCCTAGCAAATCTTCACTGGAATACTTGATATTAAGTACCTCCTAAAGGTTATGTATATATATAGTTTGGGGGAGTTCTCATCATCATTCAAGAGCACTACAATTAAGGAGGATGAAACTGAATCAAGACAATTAAGAATTAGCCAAAAGTCTTTTATAGAGGCAGAATTAAACATGAATCTATTAATAGCTAGGATTTAGGGTACACTTTTGCTTTTTTTTCTTTTGCAAAAATATTGAAAACAATAAAAGAAATTTGACCTTACCCTAATCACAAGATGATAATGAATCTTCTGATTTTTTTCCATATAATTAACATTTATTAAGGGCTTACTATATCCCACTATCCTATGTGATTTGTGTGTGTTAAATTGATACCAACCACAAACCTATGAGGTTGTTAATATTAGTAGGACCAATTTACAGATTAAAAAACCCCAAAATATACTGAAATTAAATTGCAGTTTATTAAAGGAAAATAATATACCAAGGGTAGAGTAAGAGCTGTATTATAAAAGCTTGAGAAAAAAAAGGATCTAACCACAAACATGTTTCACTTCAGACAAGAGATAACGATAGACTCTCCCAAGAAGGAGCAGTGAACAATCCAATACTATGTAAGAATCACTATTTTCAGGCATTGATCAGGTTATAAAAAAGAGCATTCCTGCTCCATTCAACGATCCAGGATAACATAGTTAGGAAGAAGAAAAACGTCAGAGATCAGCCGAAGCCTTCTCACCTGCAGGAGAAGTAGGCGTAAAGGAAGGAGGATATAGTTCAGAGGAGAGGACTCCAATATGACAAGCCTTGTCACCAAGTATCCCGATTTGTCAATGCTAGCACAGTCATATGCTAGCTGGAGACAACAAAGGTCTAGAGAAAACAATTGACTTCAGTTTGGGGACTTAACAGATTGAGTCATTTAAAATTGCTGTTTGATCATTTTTTTTACCTATTAAATTAGTAATCGTGAAGCCTAAGGTTTTGAGTTACATATGCAAGCGGAGAGGCTTCTGATAACAGTGGTACTTTAGACATAGGTCTGCCACACGAAGAGTCGCATTGTGGATTTAAGAGTCATTAAAACATGGCTGATAATGTGGAACCAAGTCAGAGGTTACATGTTCAAAGGGACAAAGAGGACTGTCATATACTCATAGCTAGAAAAGAGAAAGCAGCCAATGACGTGAGGATAAACAAGAAACTCCGTCATCACTGTTGCTGAGGCCAGAAAGATTAACGTTTGCAAGGGCAAAATCAGGAGCAAAAACAATGGGTACAAACAAACGATTATCCAACTGTAAGAGATTTCTGTCAAAGGGCAGTTGCAGGGGCTCAGTCTGGTGGGGCTTGAAGGTAGGAAATAGGCATATAAAATGTATATTCACATGCCATGAGTTCGGTTTTAAAAGGGAGAGGAACATGCTTTTTTCTTTCTTATTGAGGTGACATTAAAAATAAAAGGGAGTAGAGACCATTTGGTACTTTCTGGAAAAGAATGAGACTCAGGTATTTTTAACGGCAAGAACAAGAAAATACTGATACTAGACCAGCAGATAGTACCAAAGGGAAAAGGGTAAGAACCCGGGATCTATTTACAGGAGACAGGATAACCCCCACCTCATGAGAAATCCCAGCCAACTAGTGGAGGGCTGAAGGAGGGGTCTTTCTGCTGGGCAACTGTGTAATATCTAAAGGTGCAGGACCTTCAAGAAAAAAAAAAAACTGATAGAAGCTTTCAATAAGAAAATCTACCCTTATCCTCAGGCACTTACAGTCTCAGAAACGATCCTCAGTGATAACGCCTGCTCCGTCGTCTTGCTCCTCCATGGGGTGGGGGGAGTCATGTTGATGAGACAGGTTTCCTGAAGGTCTGTGTGGGATTACTGCCTACCAGGAGTTGTAAGAGGTCAAGGGAAGTTGTTAAAATTCAGTGAAGTGCTAGAACAGAAACTCTTAAAAGATAAATAGTCTATGATATAACAACTAGCAAGGAAAACAGATAAGTGCAAGAGAATGTATCATCAAACTTTCCTTCTTCCCCGTTTCCTTTACCCCGTCTCACATTACTTATTCTCACACACACACACACACAGAGACCATCTGAGGACAGGAATGACTTCTTCATATTTCTTTTTCTCAAAGGAGCCAGTGCAGTATCTTACACAGAATAGACATTTAATAAACATGTTGGATAAATGAGGTGACCTTGTAACAGGCTACCAGTTTTGATAGTTAGAATTTATAACATAATGGACTTACCATATTTTAAATGTTTAATGAAATTCAGCCTAATAAAAATAACTAACATTATACAAGGAGTACTTACTATGAGATAACTTTTTTACATGGGTTGCCTGACGTAATCTCCATAATCATCCTAAGAAGTAGAGACTGTTATTATCACCATTTTACAACTGAGAAAAAATGAGGCTTCGGAAGGTTTAATACACACGCAAGGTCACACTGCTATTAAGTGGTAGCACACGGATTGATTCAAACTGGTGCGCTCTCAGAGTCGCAATGTATATCAAACATGGAAAACATCTGGCCCTGGGCCAGGCCCCTGTGAGGCGGAAGCTTATTAAACATGGAAGCTGTCAGTATGGTACAACACGGTTTCCAGTGTGACAGCCAGCCTGCCACCGGGCATGCATGACACGGCTTCATCTGAGACACCTCACCTTTCTGCTTCCTTATCTGCACGATAAGAAGTTGGATATGATTTTTAAAGCACCTTGCAGGTCTGAACTTTTGCAACTTTACATCTATTCCCAGTCACAGAATTAAAGATGGCTGGAGTTCTTGCCTCCTTTGGGTTGGCTGACGCTCAAAAGCACTGATAACCATCCTCTATAAAACTGAAAGCGGTTTGTAAGAGGGTGAGGCTTCGGAAAGTCAGCTGCTAGTCTTAGAAATGTTTGGTGGTCTCAGACAACTACTAATGTCGCCGAAGGTCAAGAAAGCAAAAATAGCATAAAATCTCATTTTTTCATTTGTCTAAACAAACAGCCTTCAAAGGAGCCAAGTAGAAAGTATATAATGTCACCCCAACCATGCCCGCAGGGGTGAGATAATCACAAATGAAGTGAAACGAGGGAGTCTGGTAGTGTGTGTGAGGTGTGAGCACCCTGTCCCCAGACAGCCCATGAATTCAGTGACGCGACTTACGCGATTTCCCTTACGGGACAGAATCCATGTTTAAAACATGAGACACGGAGATGACAATGAGATTTTAAAACAAAATACTAGATACCCAATAAACCATATCCTCCAGCCACCAGAAGGTAGAGGCACAATATCCTGTCACCTAAATGTAAAACTATCATATTTATACCTGGACCAAAAAAAACACCTTCTTCACCCCTGGGCTAGTCAGAACATCAAATATTTAATCTTTCATAACTCTCCACTACAGCTGCTCAAAATGTTCAAATACCTCACAAAATGAAAACAGCAGCTAGGAGCAGCTAGTCTGCCCTGAGGAAACAGTATTCCCCTCAATAAGAAGTGTCTCCCAAACATAAAGTTATCTTTTCTCCCAGTGGAAACCAAGGCCTTTAAATCTACCACATTCTCAGGGCTTTCTCATAGCAGCTCACTGTATATGAATTGCACCTCACTGGGCCTTGAGGTCAATTGTCCTCCATTAGGAAACTATTATTATCCTAGTTGTCTCTCCCTCTAGATAACTTAGCCTCACTCCAGCCTCTAAGTTGGGACCAACTTCTCTTTCAGGAATTCCAAAGCCTTTTTAAACAACAGATGACTTTTTCAGTTGGTTAATAGAAGGGGAAAATCTGGTTCTTCACCAAAGCCGCAGAAAAGTACGTGGTGGGTCATCACAAAACAGCAGAGAAAATGTGATGAGTTCTCAGCCTCAGAAAGGACTGACGCTTTGCTTTGCAGTTCCAACTTTTAAGGAGCTATTTGCTAAAGGAAATAAGGACAAAAGGTGTATTTTCTCAAGTTAACTGATAGAGGGGGAAACGCACTGGGTTCCTGTGACTGTGTGAATGTTAATTGAGAGGAAGTCTCACTTTCACAGGAAAACCACCCTCGGTAATAAAGACGATGACTCTGACCCACCAGGTTGGCAGCGGGGTGCAGATTCCCGGGACGCCAGTCCCTGCGGTTCACCTCACTCCCTGATAATGACAGGCCTTCGCCTTACCCTCAACCCTAAAAAAGAAATAAAAGGAAAAAAATAAACACTCTAAAAATAAGAAGAAAGAAAAGTGGAGTGGTGTCCTTGCCAACACTAGTAACCAAGGGGCCTAGAAAGAGGCCACGGCACACCCTGCTATTTATTGCCCGCCTCTACCCCTAGGAAGCTGCGGGAAGAATGTGCCAAAGGGAAAGCAAAAGGAAAAAATGTTCTGCATCCTTCCTGTTTACAGAAATAGAATACAGTCACGTACACCATTCCAGACGTGTTAGCTTTCCCCTGCTACAGAGAGTGGCTTTTTTAGGTCAAGATTTTTAAGAAAAAGAATGTTTAATTTCATCTTCAAGTTTTAACCCCTCCACCTCTCACATATCTTATGCGATTTTCTGTTACCTCCCATTCAATTTACGAATATAAAAGACTAATAAAAGACCTAATCTAAAGGGGGGATGTTTGCATCTTTTCATGAATAAAAGTTATATGTCTATTCCCTTCATCAGAGTGAACTGGCAATTTATTGACATGGAGCTTACATTAACAACAAAACAAAACAAACAAACAAACAAAAAAAACCCCATTGCTTCCCACAGGGAAAATGAAGTCAAATTCCTAGAATAAGAAACCATAATAAAGTTAACTTTACTATAGAAGCCAGGGTTTAAGGAATGCTCAAACTCAATCCCCAATCTCCTTAATCATGGCATCTTTAAAACAAAGATAGTAAATATTGTTATTAATACACAATTGTTTGTGTGCTTCTCTGAGTGGGAATTTTACAAAATGTAAGTGTTCCTTTAAAAACAAAAGAATTGGACTCATTATAGGCTATAAAGCCTGCAATGGATGGGGTGCTGTCGTGTGGACTTTCTTTAAACTCTTTTTGTGTACACACTGTAATTTCAGCTGAGGGCTCAAGATTCAGCTTTCCAGCCCTTTTCTCAGTTGCTGCAAAACTTCTAGATCCCTTCTTCCTTTCACCATGCTGATCCCCTCTGTTAGATCAACCCCTCCTCTTCCCTCTTCCACCCCTTTGCTTTTCTGCCTAGATCTTATTCTTCATGTTTTAGTGTAAGTATCACCTAGATTCTCTGTCTGTATAAATCCCACCCTTACTCCACTCCCTGCCATTACTTGCCCCACTCACGCGGTCTAATTTATGTCTCACGGCCCTTAAAACATTTGTAGTAAATTAGCTCTTTGTGTGATCATATATGCACATATTTAACAGCTGTGTAATTTTTATGTAATGCCTCCCTCCTGTACTTAATAAGCTTCAAGACAGCAGGGGCCATGGCCTCCTTGGTCACCACTTGAGCATGATGTTAACACTCAGTGAAATGTTTTGAATGAGTGACTAAAGATTTTCACCAACTCTTACTCACTACTATCAGCTCCCTATCATTTTTGATTTTCTGGAAACCCTACAGAATAAAGGTTGGGGATATTACACCAGAAATCATCCTGTCCGAAGCAATAGAGTTACAAGAGTAGCTGCGCTCAGTGGCTCATGCCGTAATCCCAGCACATGGGAGCCGAGGTGGGTGGATTGCCTGAGCTCATGAGTTCGAGACCAGCCTGAGGAAGAATGAGACCTCCATCTCTGGAAAAAAAAAAACAAATAGCCAGTGTTGTGGTGGGTGCCTATAACTCCAGCCACTTGAGGGGCGGAGGCAAGAAGATCACTTGAATCCAAGAGTTTGAGGTTGGTGTGAGCTATGATGCCAGAGCACTTAACCCCAGGGCAACAGAGTGAGACTCTGTCTCAAAAAATAGTAATAATAATTACAAGAGAAATTCTAGTAGTCAAGTAATTTCTGACCTGTGAAGAGAGAATGGTAAATAAAACAAGTCTTGCTAAACAAAGGGGCATTGGTTGGGATGGATGATGAACGTAGAAAAGCCATTTGGAAGGGTGAGGGGGTCAGGTTATGGAGAGTTAACTCTGGGCTTTAATATACTGCATGATAAAGAATCGAAAGTGTTTGCATAATGCAGTGATGTGATGAAGTTATAAGATTATTCCAGAGGTAAGATACAATATTGATTCAAGGGGTAGAGTCTGAAGGCAGCAGCCAATTGGGAAACTAAACAGTCTAGGTTTTATCTATTATTTAAAAAAAAAAAAAAAGGCTCAATTATTGTGGTAGGAGTAGAAACGAGAAAGATTGGATTATATGAGGTATGAAAGAAGGACTGGTAAGCCTGGGTGAGGGAGGAAAGTTGAAATTCTTAAAGCCACAGAGCCGAGGTAAGATGTGGAGAGAAGAACGGAGTGGAGGGTCCATCATTAAGAAGAATGGAGTGGAGGGTCCTTCCCTCAGCTTCCAACTCTCTGGGTGACCTTGAACAACAAATCATTTCATCTCTTTAACCACATTTTCTTCATCTATAAAAATGAAAAGGCTAAAGCAGACTAATGCCAAAATTTAGCATTCTCTGAATCCAGTTACTCGTGGACATCAAGGAGTCAGCGTGAGTCTTTAAAGCAGAGGTTCTCACCTTTCCCAATGCCACAGTCAATTTTCATTGTTAAAACAGGGTCCTGACCCACAGGTTGAGAATCACTGCCATAGAGAAACAAAAGAATTGTGTTTTGTAAGAGGGTCTTTACCCAACAAATACAATCAGTCTAACCTGGTTTCTTGTACCCTCAAGGAATCCCCAACATTAAAAAAAAAAAAAAAAAAGAATTGTGTTTCATGAGATCATAAAACTATGACATAATAAGAAATAGATACTTTTCACTCTAGCTCCTCAAACAGCTCCAGAGCTTGTTAGAGTGAAAGGAGCATCTTTTGGTATTTCTAACAAACCCTTTAACCACACTTGAGTCTATTTTAATGGGGTGACTTGTGGGAGGTTCCTAAGGATAGGGGAGAAAGGTGTTGGCTGCCAGGGGAGCCAACCATATGATTAAAAGCCAACTTTCAGCCCTGCTCCTGACCTCTGGGGAAGGGAGAGGAGCTAAAGGTTGAGTTGATCACCAGTGGCAAATAATATAATCAGCTGTGTATGCAATGAAGCCCCTGTAAAACTCCTAAGGGATTCAGAGTGTCCAGGTTAGTAACCAACAGCACACCTGCTTGCCACTAAAATTGAAGGCTAATTACTGGGAGGGTGGCTTACCATAAAGACAGAAGCCCCTGTGCTTGGGACCCTACAGACTTCACCCTGTCCATCTCTTCATCTGGATGTTCATGTATACCCTTTACCATGGCAATAAATCTTTAATAGTAAATAAACATGTCCTTGGGTTCTGTGAGCTATTCCAGAAAATCATCAAACCTAAGAAAAGGATTGTGAGAACCTGATTGGTAGCCAAATCAGACAGAAGTCATGAGTAACCAGGGGACCCACCACTGTGACTGCTATCTGAAGGTGTGTGGGATTGAGCCCTTCATCTGTGGGGTTTGCACTAACTCAGGGCAATCAGTGTCAGAATCGAGATAAATGGTAGGATACCTAGGTGGTGTCCATCAGGAATCAGACAACTGGTTGCTGTGGGGGAAAATGCCACACATTTGGTCTCAGAAGTGTTGAAAGAATATAAAAGGAGAAAGAGGAGTTTTTCATTTAAATCTGTTTAGTTGAAGGGAAAGTGAGACATCCAGAAAAAGATCTCCAACAAGCAGTTGAAAAACACAGGACAAGGTGAGCCCAGAAGAGCTGGCCAAAGACAGGATTTGAAAGTCAGAGGCCTCGGGTTGAGTTGAAATGATAGAAATGCGTAAGATAGCAACAGATGGTGAAGACAGAGGAGAGATTGGCCAGTCCAAATCCTCTGTCCCAGGTCCCTCAGGTCAGTCATGGCCTTTAGTCTCTCTGGGGATAAAGGAGTTCCTTTCCGGTCCAGGACAGAGCATCTGCTCCAATTGTACACTTGCCCCTTCTTTATTTCAGACTGGGAGCAAACTGCAACCAGTAAAGTGGGATTAAAATGGGCAAAGAATTTCATTCCCTATTGGTTCCTGTGGCAAGTGAGGGAATTCCTGAAGTTGTGTGTTCCAAAGGCCTGAGGTCTCTACTTAAAAGTCGTTTACCTGTTACACCCCTCTCTCCAGTGCTTCCTTCCCTAGGATGACTTCAGCGTTACCCAGAGGCAAAGCTAACCACGGCACTCATGCAACACTGCAGTGGCGGTCTTGGGGAGAGATCCTGGTCCTCTGTCATTCAGTCCAATTCTCTTTCCTGGTAATCATCCTATCTATTAAAAGCATATGTGCTACACCTTTAAAATTCTCTTGGCCTTTAACTGTGAATAGTGTTTCATTGTCTGTTGCCGTCCTACCAAAGAGGGAGCATTGTGTAGTTGGACAAAACTTACACCCTTGAGCAGCTGAGAGCTCCGTTTCCTCTAATGATCCCAGGCAGGCGAACACTGCCAAGGGCATGATTGTATATGGGTTCTCCTTGAATTGCATATGGGAATATTGTTGCTATGTGGCCTGAGCCAAACAATCCCAGAGTCACCTGACATCCTCCATCCAACATTTAGGAGTCATCAAACTTAATTTCCCCTTTGTGCAATAAAACACCAAGAGGAAGCTTTAATAGATTGTATTATGTAACGGTTCTATAAAAATAGCAGGCCAGCGCTGGAGCACTTCCTTCCTGGGGCCCAGTAACCTATGCTGAAAGGATACACACTGGTTGCCCAGGCAACCATGAGAGATGACACTAGGGGAAAAAAACAGCAACAAAAGGACCATTTTTTGGCTCAGTCAAATGAGGTCTGGTTTCAAGCTTGTGATACAGTGAATACAGACAGCCCAGCACAGAGGCGAGAGAAGCAGTTAGGGATTCTACTCAGGCACCAGTAGCCTTGCAAAGCTCCCTCTGCTTTCGTGTTTTTTTTCTTTCCCTTCTATAAAGAGGGTGGAAAAAAAGCCTTCCCCTTGTGCTTTAATTTTTTTAATTTAAACAAGCAAAATCTTTGATTGAATTTGAACTGTAGCAATCAGGAAACAATGTTTATTCTATTTTTTTCTTTCTCTTCCCAGGAGCTCAAAAAATAATTCCAGTTACTGGCAATTGCCTTTTATTTTCTCCTAGTTTGTTTGGAATTTGATTATGCAGGAAGCAACTGGTTTGAAGGCAGTAGTAGCCTTTATAAACAACAAAAATTTTTAAAGTAAATCAGGGACGCTCGAGCAAGAATGCATTTTAAAAGTGAATAATGACCCTTCTGGGATCTCTCTTCACAACAGACATCAGAGAATTTTGCTTTAAGAGACTATAACCTCCTTTCTCCTGCTGGAATGAATTAGAACCTCTAAGTTTTACTATCAACAACATCACCATCGTCATTATTATTATTGCCTTACAAAATGGACTGCCATTTTAATTTCAGAAAATTGTTTTTCCCAATATACGGAGAATAGTGGCAGAAGGTTCACAAGCTCCTGACATGTGCCTAAACATTTCTCCTCTCCCAGCAAGGAAATAAGACTCTCAGGGATTTACAAACACGATTTGGAACCTCTGGGAAATACAACCAAGGATGAATCAAATGCGATTAAGTTCAGATCTCTAATCTAAAGCAACATCGGCAATGCTTTCAAAATGATTCTTAAAATAAGCACTCATAAATATATAATGCATTTTTTCTCTGCAAGATTTCTTTAAATCCTCAGATAGTAAATGATTTATTTCAAGATTAGGTACTCAGCACAAAGCAGACACCCTCTGATCGAGTGGGACTAAAATCGGGGACAGCAAGTGCTACAGCACTATGCAAATGTAAACTGCTGTGATTAGAATCATCCTGTGAACTGGGATGTTGGAAGGAAGAAAGCCCAAAAAAGAATCGATTATATATTCTTCAGAAAAAGTCCTCTATCTGTCCTGTCTCCTCAGGCCCTGTGCAGTGAATTCAGACCCTCCCAGCACCTTTTAATCGTTGGCTTCCTGACAATTAACAAATATTAAGACAAAGACCAAAGAAATGGAGATTTAGAAATTATCCATTTATGTTTATCAACATATGTTGCCAAACTGGAGATTCTGGTCTCTGAAAGGTACCATTTCAGGCAAAATTCTAGTCCTTCCTCCTAAAGTTGGTCTAATCATCTCTATTTATTATAACCAGGTTCTCTTTGAGATAGATTAATTTTTAAACATCAGGCACTGTGTGAAACACAAAACACCCTTTATTATTTAAGCAGCAAACACAGGCTTGGACCCTGTGTCTTTAGAGAGAATGGTTGCAGAGTACACATACTTCAGAGTTACTGGGCCATATTTTCCTTCTGTGCTGAAGGGTTTGAAAGCAACGGGATTAACTTTCAGATCAGTTTTATTCAGATCTTTATTTTGACTCTAAAAAAGGACTGAAGAAGTCTTTGACAAAAACAGACCAGAGTTAGCATTACACAGCAGCCTAACTCCAGGAGAGAAGCCTGACTTCGAGGAAACAGCAGAGTGTACCTCACCGGGCTGGCCGTGTATCCTTCTGATATGCGGTTTCAGTTTAATAATGCTTAAGTACATGGCACAAAATAGAGTGTGCAGGAGTTACACAGCTTGGTGTATGCCACTAAATACATAAACCCTTTTCAGTCACTGAAGAAATGCTAAATAAAATTAAGCTAGGGTAAATATTTTCCAAGCTTGAAGTTCTCATTTGATTGCTTCCTGCATGGACTATGTCAATATGAATCCTGGGGTCATTACTTGTAGAGAGTGCAGAGAATACCATACATGTATTTATACATTTGTGAGGAATAGCACAGAATCAAGTGTAAGTGCCAGTGTTCATCAGACCCTGCTATATGCCAATGTGTTCTGCCTTGTAGAAATGTACGTCCAGATTGTATGTTAACACATAAATGTAGACAAAAATAACTACCACTTCTAGGCTTTTGGTAAACACCACAATTAACAAGTGCTAGAGGAGCTTCTAAGGTGACAGAAGTCTCTGTGGGCTGAACTGCCCAGAGAAGACTTCACAGAGGAGTGAGAACTGAGATCTTCCTGAGAAAAGAGGATTTGAGCACTTCGTAAGGAGGGAGACTGTAAAGGAAAAGGGTATAACGGAAGGGGCCCAGGTAGTAACCTCCCCGGCATGTTCAGAGGATCAGGGGTGCAAACAGGGTTCAGAGGACTAGACGTGAGAACAGGGTTGGGACAAGAGAAGTGGTGAAAGGTAAGGTAAGAAATACCATGAATTGGATTTATGGGAAAGAAACTATAGATCATTCAACATGTAATATTGAGTCACAAGGAAACAGATACTATTTTCATGTGATTTGGGCCAAGACATAACTTCTCCTTGCCTCAACTTCCTTGTGTAAATGGAGATAATAATGGCAATAGTGACACAAACTCATTTATGATGTTTGCAACAAGTATTAGCTATCATCTTACATCTTGCTCAGCTCCCGCTCTTTACATTTTAATTCTTTTTTTCTTTCTTTCTTTCTGTTTTCTTTTTTTTTTTTTTTTTGGATAGGGCCTTACTTTGTTGCCTAGGCTAGAGTGCACTGGTGTGATCATAGCTCACTACAGCCTCAAACTATAGTGGGTTAATGTGATCCTCCCACCTCAGCCTCCTGAGTAGCTAGGACAGCAGGCATGAGCCACTGCACCTGGCTAGTTCTTATATTTTTTGTAGAGCTAGGATCTCACTATGTTGCCCAGGCTGGTCTCAAATTCTTTGTCTCAAGTGATCCTCCTGCCTTGGCCCTGCAAAGTATTGGGATTATAAGCATTAGCCACCATACCAGGCCTACACTTCAATTTCATCTTATATACTATTTCTGTGTTAATATATTTGGCGAGATACCTCCCAATCCAGCCACATCCATGTCATTTTTGAAAGATTAAGAGAAGAGGTAAAGTCAGTCAATTCTCCACCACTACCCAACTAAAGGGGAGATGCCCTGGGTCATGAGCAGGATTATCTCCAGATTGAGTCAGTCCCCAAAAGGGACCCAACATTTTCCCCTTGCCATTCTCACCCAAAAGCGGTCAAGAGGAGGAAAGGACGGTGCAGTCATATCAGAAGAAATACCCACCATCACCTTCTCCCCATGGCCAACCAGCTCTCCATCTTACTGTTTAAGGTGTCTGATCTGTGTGAAAGGCAGAGGGTGCCAGGACATCAGCTTCTGAGGTTCCTAGATGGGTCTGACAGCAAACAAAATTACTCATTTTCCAAATTTGGTATTCTGTCAAGCTCCCAAATAATAGGCAAAAAACTCCCCTATCCCTCTTTGTTCGCGAGCATCTTGATTTTCAGCAATGTCTCTCTCACCACTGCCGCACGTCATGCTGTAGACTCGTGGAAATGCTTCCTTGTGGCCCACTTCATTTTGTTTACGTCAAAGATTGTTTTTGTGACTTTTAAAAAGCCATGCTTGCATCTGGGATATGTAATTCTAAGTCAGGGAAAGACAGTTGTTATGTATTGTTTAAAATTTGTTTAATAAAAAGGAATTTCTTTGAAAACATCAGGCCAAGCTTATGATGTAAATTTACTGTCTGTAAATTTACAATGTAGTGACAGAAACTCTAACACAGGATGTTAATTGATCAGCACCGTAAGAAACACTCACTGCAGCATGAAAGAGGAGATGCTATTTTGTTTAAAAGACATTATCCCAGAATGGGAAATAAGAAGTGTTTCTTTGGGGGAAGTTTTCCTTTTAGTGTGTGTGGTTTTTTTTTCTTTTGTCTACCTAAACTCACTGACTTTTCTATAAAAACAATATAAATGTCTTACATACTTAGAAAAGAACAAGCAAATATGAGGTTGATAATACGACTTTAGTCTAGTAGGTGGTTTTCAACTAAAAATTACTTCACACCAAAAACTTTCCTTTTTTTTTTCCCAGCCCTTCCTGCAGATCTAGACAAGTTAATTTCAAACATGTTCCTTGGGCTGATCAAGCCCGAGTTCTGATATGGCTCACTTCTTCCTGAGCCATATGGTTGCATAAGACTAATCAGAAATTAAGCCTGGCCTTCAACTCTGGTCCCTTAGAGAAGGAGCCAGGCCTGTAAGGAGTGGGCTGTCTGAAAGCCTCCAAGTTCACAGTTTACAATCCCACAGAACCCAACTAAAAAGAGAACCAACAATAGGTGGTAAGGACTTCACCTTAATTTAAGTTCTGTTATGTACACTCTACTTACACTTTCCTGAATACAAAACAAATCCTGGGACTAGAAGCCTAAATTGCTCCCTAGCTTTAGGAGAAAAGCCTGGTAGGGCAGCATTCTAATGACCTCTCCAGTGAAGCATTCACTGAGGACCTGCACTGATCACTATGGGGCAGGGAGGATAGGACCACAACCCTCACTCTGGCTCCTAGGAGGCTATGCTGTTGATGGGCAGCAGAAACTCAAATGGTACCGTAAGAGAACCACCAAATGATGGACAGTGTGCCGTGGTCATCAGAGGAGCTGTTCATTCCCTAATGTTTCTCGTTCTGCTGAGGACAGGGTAGAATTGGGCTTCCCTGGCCTTTTGCAATTAGCTGTGCCCGTGTGATTTACTTTGGCTAATGAAGTGGACGGGGAGGGGATATGCGTCACTTTTAAGCAAATGCTTTAGGAATCGATGCACATTTCACTACATCCCCGTTCTCCTGACACAGTGACCTGTGTTATTCCAGATGTTGGAGGCCTTGAACATGGACAGTGCAGAGCGGAGTTCCCACCAGCCTGAGATGGACATCTAATGTGAGCAAGAAGCAAAATTTTGTGGCTTTAAGGCACTCAGATTTAAGATACATTTTTACTAAAGCATAAGCCAACCCAATCTGATTAATACACAGTTAATTCTCACACCAATTCCCTATTAGTTACTCTTATAATTTCTATTTTACAACTTAAGGAACTGAGCCATGAAGAAGAAAAACAGCTTGCCCATGGTAAGTCAAATGGGGATAGTTATATGCCATATTCATTTTATATTTAAGGAAACTGAGTCATATGTATAAAGTAACCTGCCTGAAGTAAGTAAAATGGTCAAACTTATTCCCTTTCTATGATTCTTCGCAGTAAATGGTCATAGTAAACTCTCGGTTTAGCCTATAAGAAATGGTTCTACAGGGGGAAAGATCTCTTTGCCTCAGAGGAAATAGAGGTGGCTTTCAGAGAAGAGCTAGGATCTGAACTGGGCTCATAATAGTCAAGCTTGTTCAGCAGTAGTAGACAGGCAAGGGAAACAGAAAGGCACAGGTGGAGATGTAGGGAAGCGTCTGGCAACACTGGACCCAGGTTCAGATACAGAAGTAGTGGTAGATGATTCTAAAAAGGTATATTGGGGACAGATTGAATAAATCCTTGAATGCCATCCTCAGGAGTCATGAAGAATCTGTAGGCAATGAGAGACACCGGATGAGAATGAAAATGGTAATTCGTCACGTGTCTCAATGTGGACTATAGCAAACCAGGACCAGTTAATCTAATCATTCAAGAGATAAATTTTAAAGGACTGAATTGCATTTTAACCAATGCAATAGACAGAAGAAGATGAATCAAACACACCTCGTGCGGGAAGGATCCCAGGACCAGGTTAGCTAATTGGTAGAGGACAATGTATATGTAAATAAGCTACGCTACATAGACTGCATTTTTATAAATGTGACAGCAAATTTGCTTAAATATCTAATACTATAGATTTAGCAAATATATATTTCACTAGCAGCAAAGATCTAAGGGCATAGTGTGGTCAGGAGGAGAAGGGCTTTCAAATAAGATTGGCTTTCCAATTTTTCCTTTAAAAATCTCAGTTACTTCATCTTTAATATTGAGGTAGTAATACCACCTCAAAGGATTAAATACACTAGTGTATACATATAAAGTGCCCAGTTCATAAAGGGCACCCAATAAATATCAGTTTCCCCTACTCCAAACTAGATAGACATAAATAGTATTATACAATACCTTGTTGTTTAATATTCCTTAACCCTGAGATAGACTTATAACTCTTTAATTATCTAAAATACTTTGCAAATACCTTTATCCAGTCTTCTCAACATACTTTTTCTAAAATAACTTACTATTAATTTGGTATTACTATCCACATTTTAAAAATTAAAAATGTTATATATCATGGTAAAATCATTCCTTGAGCAACATTGAAAGTGCTGAATTAGGAACCATGGAATGTCTGTAAGCCTTGCCTCCCAATTAGAGGATATTTCATAACAAACAAACGCTTCTCATCATAAGCAGAATGAGGATGTAGGCGAGGGTGTGAGATGTTCGGTAGCTTCCTTCGGCTACCCAGGCAAAACTGACAAACTCAGCTATGAAAGACAAATATCGCTCTTGTATTCATGATAACCTCTGGTATGCTCCCTCCTTTCCCAACCCCAATAGATGTAAAGTTGGGCAGAGAAACGTTTAAAAGAACGGTGGTTACAGCGTATCAGCATACCAATCATGGCTCATATTCTGATCCATCAGCCATACCAGGGGTCCTCTTTAAACAGGGGGCCAGTTCACTGTCCCTCAGATTATTGGAGGGCCGGACTGTGGGCCCCGGGATGAGTCAGCTGCTAAGCAGGACAGGCAGTGGTGGCAAAAACACCTGGCAGGCTGGATAAATGTCCTAGGCAGGCCGCATGTAGCCCATGGGCCATAGTTTGAAGATACCTGAGCCATACAGTCACAAATAAAGCCCCTTTCCAAGGCAGTGGTGCCTGAGGAAGATACTAAGTATTTCAATAGTAGAAACATATCCATCCTGAAATAGACTAAAGCTCATTTACTAAAGACTGACTGCAGACTTATATGTACAAAATACTGAACAAATTTACATTGTAAATATTTTGTGTCCCTGTGTATTTTATTATCAATCATTATAATATCAGTAAATAGTTATTATACATGTTCTATAATCGACTTTTAGTCTTTACAAAATAAACTTATTTAAAAACTCTTTGACAATGTAAGGAGGCCAGCATTGTATATGCTGTGCTGCATCCAGTGTAACTTTTTTTTTTTAATTATTTTTCTTTTTAAGTGTAGAATGTTTTGTTGAAGGTAACACACATACTGAAAGGACATGGGTCTCAGGGGTATCATTCAAAAAGTTTTACAAAATGAGCCTACTCATATAACCACAACTGCAATCAAATAGAGACCATTATGATACCTAAAGGCATCTCTCTGGCCTTCCCTTCCCTATCATTAACCGCTAAAAAAGATAACTATTATTCTGACTTCTTTTACCAGACAAGAGTTTTGCACATGTGGTTCCACTTACATAAATAAAGTCCAAACGTAGGCAGTATAACTTTCTTAAAGGCCCGAGAAGGTCTTTGTTTGTAGTTTAGGGCTACAACACAAAATAGCACCAAGAAATATGATAAGCTTAATTTATATCTGAACCATCTATTGACATCAAGAGGTATGTCCCCAGAAGTGCATTAATGTACAATAGTTACCATTCAATAAAAAAAAAAAAGAGGTGTGTAATTAGGTAGATAAAGGTTTTAGCTATACAATTCTTCCTCCTCAAAAAAAAAAAAAAAAAAAACTCTCCTAAACACAAGTTTTGTTTCACTAGACCTCGTCATGGTCACAAACAAAGAATCAGGTCACTGTATTTTATGAACATCAAAATTTCACAGCCACTAAGGTCATCCTTGTTTACTGTGGCCTAAAGCACAGTTAGATTTTATCCTTTTTTCATTCAGACGTTAGCCCCTTCACTCCATAAAAGAACTAAACTATCTCAGCCTGGAGTTCAAATGACAGGAAAAATAAAATAGTTCTGAATAGCCAAGTGAGTTATCCACTATCTTTATTTAAAATGAAAGACAAAATGTAGTTAACTGGGAGAAAAGAACGTTCTTTATATTGTAAGATTCTCTTGAATAAACCTATTCTGGTTTAATGATGCTTCCCTGTAATTCATTTTCACTGAGTTTACTACAAAAGAACATCTGCAAAATTCTGACTTTTAAGAGTTTACCTTGTCTTATCTCTATCATCTGGTTGCTTGTTATTACAAGTTTGCCACTTTTTAAATTAAAGATGACTGCAATAGAATTGGTTATTGAAAGGGGGAATAGGGACCAATTAATCATAGGAGGAAAAAAGATTCTATTGCATAATAGAATTATTATTAATAAAGCATAACAAAAAGGAAATAGGAAATATCCTGTTAATTAGAATTGCTTCCAAGTAAGAATTTTTCAAGGGATATCTTAGACCTCAGTCATGGTTCTTAAATGTTATATGTTCACATATGCAGTGGTATTTTTTCAAAGTTTACCAACAACTGAAAAAGCTCTGGGCATATATAAAAAAAATAATAAAATAACCACAATTAAATTACACTCAGTGGTAAAAAGAAAAGAAAATGTAAAACCCTGAACTACCTCATAAAAGAAGAGGAAGGGAAAAATCTCAGCTGGATAGTCAGAAAATGCTAAACCAAACCTATACACTTTGTCCCAGGCCCCGAATGTCAAAGAACTTGGGGAAAAAGCAGCCACAATAAAACATTTTGCCACCTTCTACCTTACAGAGCCACATGCTTTCCATGCAAACACTACATATGGTGTTTCAGAAATAATCTTGTGATAAGTCCAATCAATTATTTTTTCAAATATAGGTATAACCTATAGATGTGGTCCCATCTTCGCTGAGGAGAGACACAAGCCTCAGATCTAAAACCACAGCAAAGCTACTTCTGTCTTCAAACACCCTTTGGGAAAGGACCCAACTAGCTATGGAAAACCTACAACTACAACTTCCTTCTCCACTGGTCTCATCATTTACCAGACTTGTAACCAAGTGCCAAAAGTGCTAAAAGTCAAACTGGTTTGAGTTTCAGCTTTTTTTTTTTCTTTCCATTTCTCTCTCCCACCAATGGGTAGAGATGGTTTTGAGCAGTAAGATAGCTGAGAGCTAGTCATGCTGACCTCCCTAAGAGATAAGATGGGCTCTTGGGAGGAAGAAGATAAAATACACAAGGTCCCACAAGAATAGCTGAGCTACAGCAATAGCAAGACCTGGCTCGGCGCCTGTGGCTCAGGTGGCTACGGCGCCAGCCACATACACCTAAGGTGGCAGGTTCGAATCGAGGCAGGGCCCGCCAAACAACAATGATGGCTGCAACCAAAAAATAGCTGAGCCTTGTAGCGGGCGCCTGCGGTCCCAGCTACTTGGGAGGCGGAGGCAGGAGACTCGCTTGAGCCCAGGAGTTGGAGGTTGCTGTGAGCTGTGAGGCCACGGCACTCTACCTAGGGGGACAGCTTGAGGCTCTGTTTCAAAAAAAAAACCAAAAAAAGCAATAGCAAGACCTGAAACACTTTGTGGAGAGTACAGGCTGGAGTATTGGATATCTGAAGATAATAAATTACATGCTTTCTAAATGCATACACTCCCTTTAAACATCAGATCAGAACATGGCCATAGTGTGACACATTTCACTGAAGTACCCCGGGGCAGAGGAAATGGGAAGGTGGAAAGCTGAAGGAGCAGAATAAAAAAAATCTGACAATGAGTGAAGAGATTTCTTCAATCTTTTTCTAAAGTCCATGAAGAAAGCTGCTCCTTGATTTGCATCATAATAAATACAATAATGTAAATAAAAGCATACTGCAGAAATATTGCAGGTTTAGTTCCAGACCAATGTAATAAATAGCGCAATAAAGCAAGTCCCACAAATTTGGGGGTCTCCCAGTGTATATAAAAGTTATGTTTATATTATACTGTAGTCTGATAAATGCACAATAGCATTATGTCTAAAAAAGGTACATTCCTCAAAAAATATTTTATTGCTAAAAAAAATACCAAGGGTCATCTGAGCCTTCAAGGCAGTGGTTCTCAACCTTACTAATGCTGCGACCCTTTAATACAGTTCCTGTGGGTCGCGACCACAGGTTGAGAACCACTGCTTCAGGGAGTCATAATCTAGTTGCTGGTACAGGGTCTTGTTTCAATGACAATGGCTGTTGACTAATCAGGGTGGTGGTTTTTGAAGGCTGGGGTGGCTGTGGCAATTTCTTAAAATAAGACAACAATAAAGTTGCCAAGTTTCTGTCCATGGAAATTTTCTCTGTTGCATGTAATGCTGTTTGATAGTATTTTACCCATAGTAGAACTTTTCAACACAGGAGTCTACCTTCTCAAATCCCACCACTGCTATATCAACTAAGTTTATAGATTATTATTCTAAATTCTTCGCCATCATCTCAACAATGTTCACAGCATCTTCACCAGGAGAAGATACTATCTCCAGAAACCACAGTCTTTGCTCATACATAAGAAGCAGCTCTGTTCAAGTTTTATCATGAGAGTGCAGGAATTCAGTCCCGTCTTCAGGCTCCACTTCTAATTCTCCTGCTAATTCTAGCGCATGTGCAATTACTGCCTTCACTAAAGTCTTGAGTCCCTTAAATCCCCTAACAGTTGATTCTATAAGGGCTAGAATCAACTTCTTCCAAACAATATAAATAAAGTTGATATTTTTTAACTCATGATCTGAATTATGAGATCATGAATCACAGTGTTCTTAATGGCATATGAATAGTGACCCCTTTCCAAAAGGTTTTCAATTGAATTTCTCCAGATACGTCAGAGGAATCACCATCCATAGTAGCAATAGGCTTATAAAATCTATTTCTGAAATCATAAGACTTGAAATTCAAAATTACTCCTTGATCCATGGGCTACAGAATGGATGTTGTGTTAGGAGGCATGAAAACAACATTCATGGCTCTGCACCTGTGGTTCAAGTGGCTAAGGTGCCAGCCACATACACCTAAGGTGGCGAGTTCAAATCCAGCTCGGGCCCGCCAAAAACAACAATGTTAGCTGCAACCAAAAAAACAGCCGGGCATTGTGGCACGCGTCTGTGGTCTCAGCTACTTGGGAGGCTGAGGCAGGAGACTTGCTTGAGCCCAGGAGTTGGAGGTTGCTGTGAGCTGTGATGCCATAGCACTCTACCCAGGGGGATAGCTTGAGTCTCTGTCTCAAAAAAAAAAAAAAAAAAAAGAAAGAAAAGAAAACAACATTCATCTCTTTGTACATCTCCATCAGAGCTCTTAGGCACCAGATGCATTGTCAATGAGCAGCAATATTTTGAAATAAATCTTTTATTCTGAGCAGTAGGTCTCAATAGTAGGCTTAAAATATTCAGTAGACCATATGTACTGTTATGCATGCTTGATTGCTCCATATATAAAGAGGTAGAGTAGCATTAACATAATTCTTAAGGGTCCCAGGATTTTCAGAATGTAAATGAGCATTGGCTTCAACTTAAAGTCACCAGCTGTTTTAGCCCCTAACAAGAGAGTCAGCCTCTCCTTTGAAGGTTTGAATACAGGCAATGACTTCTCCTCTTTAGCTATGAAAGTCCTTGATGGCATCTTCTTCCAATATAAGGCTGTTTTGTCTACACTGAACATGAGTTGTTTAGTGTAGTCACCTTCCTCAATCATCTTAGCTAGATCTCCTAGATAACTTACTGCAGCCTTTACATCATTACTTAACTTTGCACCTTTATGTTCTGGAGACAACTTCTTTCTTTAAACTTCATGATCCAATCTCTGCTAGTTTCCAGCTTTTCTTCTGCAGCTGCCTCACCTCACTCAGCCTTTGTAGAATTGAAGAGTGTTAGGGTCTTGCTCTAGATTAGGCTTTGGCTTAAGGAAATGTTGTGGCTACTTTGATTTTCTATCAAGAAAATCCTCCATATCAGCAACAAGACTGTTTTACCTTTTTATAATTCATGTGTTCACTGAAGTAGCACTTTTAATTTCCTTCAAGAACTTTTCTTTTGAATTCAAAACTTGGCTTACCATTGGGTACAAAAGCTTGGCTTTTGACATGGCTTCCTCACTAAGCGTAATCATTTCTAGCTTTTGATTTAATGTGAGAGACACGTAGCTCTTCCTTTCCCTAGGATACTCAGAAGACATCATAGGGCTATTTGTTGGCCTCACATCAATATTGGGGAGTCTCAGGGTATACAGAAGCCTGAGAAAGAGCTGGGTCAGTCAGTGGAGCAGTCAGAACACACACATTTATCAAGTAAGTTCTCCATCTTACATGGGCACAGTTCATTGTGTCCCCAGTGTTACAAGAGTAACATCAAAGATCACTGATGACAGAACACCATACCAGATATAATAATGATGAAAAACTTGATATTCTGCAATGATTACCAAAAAGGGACACAGAGACACAGAGTAAGCACACACCGTGGGAAAGATGGCACTGACACACCTGCGTGATGCAGGGTTGCCACAAACCTTTAATTTATAAAAAATGCAGTGTCTGTGAAGTGGACTAAAGCAAACCCTGACAAAACAAGGTGTGCATGGAAAGCTGTAGCACAGACCCTGGCTTGGGTGGATGGTCAATAAACAGTATTAACTTGATTCATTCATTCTATAATTCCTCCGGGGCACCTACTCTCTGCCAGACAATATCAGCTTTTCCAGGTTAGGAAAGACCACTAAACTTCAGTGAATTTTTTTTCCTTTTTTTTCTTCATACAAGTCCTCAAGATTCAGCATCAGCACCAATTGCAATTTATCAAGGACCGTGAACTGACTTCTGCTCCAAAGAGGCAGTTGTACAAAGAGCAGCCTTAATAAAGGAGATAACGGTCTCTTCCTAGGCCATTCTCTACAAGGTTTTCGGGATAGGTCTATTTTCATTTATACAATAACCCTCGATATTCACCACATGCAAGTATTTAACTTCTAAACCTCAAAAATAATCAATCTCTATCGTATTCTTGTTCTTCAGCAGCCAGAAATCCCTACAGGAACTTTATTAGAAATGTTGGTAATCCTTCAAAATGCCGACTGGCGTCTTTTTCAAACTGTTCTGTAACATCATCTGTATCATCGTTCTCCACGGATACCTCCAGGAGGATTCCGGTTGATACTTTACTGCAACTCTTGGCTCCACATTTGGGATTAGATACAGATGAGTGGTTGTAATATATTTCAGAGGTCACTATAAATGCAGAAAGGAAATAGCTGCATATTCTATTCCCTCGAGACAAAATCCGTCTATAGGACTTATTGATTAAAAATATGAAAACAATTTCTGGGTTACAGAGTACCTTCCTTTCAGTGACTGCAGCCACCAATAAAATGTGTGGTTAAAATGTGTACCACATTTAGATTTGAAAATACTTTAAGCAGAGGAGGAAATGTTGAGTTGTTTTGAGGGGAGTTAAAAAGAGAAAAACAGTAAAAGAGAAGCATGGATCCATTTCTCGACTTTAACTGCCATCAGTGAGACTGAGTCTCAGAACCATTTCCCTTTTTGTTTTCTTTACCATATCGTAAGGAGCCAAGAAATTAAGACTCAATTACCGAGATTCTTAAAACAGGTCCTGCAATCACCAGTTAATTGTTTAAGCCTCCACTTCCTTTAGTCTCTGTGTGTTAGGTGGGGAGGGAAAAAGAAAAGAGAAAGGGAACACATAGAAAACAGATGGAGAAATAAATATTTATCAACAAAACGTCTTGGCAAACTTTGATCTTTCGATCACTCTTGCGCTGTATTTTCCAAGTTTCCTAGTTTCCCCCAAACCCCAAAGAATTCATAGTTAGAGTGGAAAAAGGAAACTTTTTATAAGTTTGCCACCAGATTAGGAAAGCTTCTTTGGAGAATTCTGATGCTTCTCCCATAATCTAATTTTAATAAATGTTTCTGACCCAAGGAATTTCTGCCAGAGAATGGGAGAAATAAAAGGTTCATTTAGATGGTTTGTTCTGTCCTTGGACTTCCAGGCAGAATAAATAAACAGCACCTTGTGACAAAGGCGGCCACATGCTGGCCGAGCTCCAGGCAGACACTGGGGATGCAGTCTGTTTATCAGACAGCACATTGTCTTAACCAGGATGTGGTCGGCCTTTGTAACAAGAAATATGTAAATGAGTTTCCAAGAGCCCCAACACCCAGCTCGCTCCTGCCTTGTCCCTCAGTAGACACAGGCTCATGGTGGCCGTCCTGGGAACAGCAGAGACAGCCACATTAAGACCAGAGGAAGAGGAAGTATCCAGAATGAACCAGATAAGCCCAATAGATCTTTTCAAGGAACACACCACAAAGAATACAAACTCCAGACCACTCTATTTCCCAAAAGCATTTTAAAATAGGATTGTATATACATTTTTAATGTTAAGTTTTTTTAAAAAAAAATCTGATTCTGGTTCATTTATTCTCAGTGCAGAGGAAGGCAGTGAGGCTTTGAAATAGTGGATTTCTCTCTGGAAAACTGCATCACCAGACTCTTCATCAAACCACTGCCAAAAGCATCTCTCGCACCTACAGTTGCCTGATATATAAAAAGGTGTTGAATATGGTTGCTGGGAGGATTAAATGAGGGAATTAATGAAAAACAATTTAGCACAATGCCCAACAGGAAATCTGGGCTCTGAAAATGCTAGCCAATTTTACATTCTATATGTTTTTGAGCGGTGTGTCACATAAGCACAAAGAATGACAAGAAAGAAAACCGGGGGAAAGAAAAGGGGAAGGTGATGATGAGGCAGGAAGGACAGAATCCCACCTGTTACTGTGAAGAGCTTGATGAATTACTAATTCTATAGACTTTGGAGTCAGACTTGCCTGATTTTATATAACCTTGGGAAAATTCCCTAATTGTATTGAAGTCTCAGTTTCTTTACCTGTAATATGAGTTTACCACCCACTTTATAGAGTCACGAGGATTAAATGAGACAAACACTTTAAAGTGCCTAGCACAGCACCAGGCAAATAGTAGCCACTCAATAGAGGCAATTCTTTGCTTGCTTTATTTAAACAGCCCTGTGGTTGGGTTCAAATTCCAGCTCTTCCACCTTGTAGCCGTGTCAGATTAGGCAAATTACTTACTCATCTGGGGGCCTCAATTTCCCCAACACTAAACAGGGATCGTGATGACATCTACCTCACTAGGTTTGTTGTAAGGATTAAATGAGCTAATTCCTACAAAGCTCTCAGAACCACCTCTTGACACTGAATGAAGACTCCATTATTGGTCGTAATCACAGTCTCATTACTTGATATCTATAGTTAATTTCATTTCACTGCTAAATTCTGTAAGGCGTGGAATAGCTATTTGTCATACCAGTAATCGATCTGCCACTTCTGGCCATTAAAATTGTACAGGATATCTTTGAAAATTCTCATGAAGTCCTGAGCATTGACATTAATTATGCCTCATTATTTCAAAATGATTTCCTTTCTCCCAAAGGTTGAGATCACCCTCCTTACGTCCCCACAACTGCATCACCTTCCATGTGTGAAATAATCTCACTCCTAGCCAGAGCAAATGAATAGGAAATCAATATCAAAATTAGTTCAGAAAAAGAATCCGGTCTTACAGACATCAGTACATTCTAAATTGGAAAATGTTTTTTCTTGCTACCTCCATAGCTTTAAAGTAATCATGCCAGCCACCCATATACGCAAATACAGATGGCCCGACAAATACACTAATGAAGATATTTTAAGTTTTTCTGATATATATCTTAATAGTGAAATTTTTTTATAATGTAAATAGGATTTCCCATTTGTATGATTTCCTAGCCCTCCTTTGATATATAACTTTGATATGATTTCCTAGCCCTCTGTGATATACAACTGAGGTTTTGTGATTTTTCTTTCTTTCTTTCTTTCTTTCTTTTTTTTTTTTTTTGAGACAGAGCCTCAAGCTGTCCCCCTGGGTAGAGTGCTGTGGCATGAGAGCTCACAACAACCTCCAACTCCTGGGCTCAAGTGAGTCTCCTGCCTCCACCTCTCAAGTAGCTGGGACTACAGGCGCCCGCCACAGCGCCTGGCCATTTTTTGGTTGCAGCCGTCATTGTTGTTTGGCGGGCCGGGGCTGGATTCGAACCTACCACCTTAGGTGTATGTGGCTGGTGCCTTAGCCACTTGAGCCACAGGCACCAAGCCATAATTTTTCTTTCATTTGCCTATTTTCCCAATTACTGAGTATTTAAGAGGAATGTCTCTGCCGTATTCAAATCTATAACTCCTATAACTAACACATAGCCTTGTAGTGTGTAAAGCCACTTTGCCTGTGTTTAAATCCCAACTTTAATAGCTGTGTGACCTTGGTGAAGTTATGGAAATTCTTTGTACCTCATGATAGAGTTATGGAGGGATGTGCCCAAATAGAAC
>NW_003852488.1:1964880-1971831 GCF_000181295.1 Otolemur garnettii | reverse complement strand
GAAGATTAATGACCTAACACATGGAAAAAATATAGTCCAGGGCCAGACTGAGGAATCATGGTAGATGTTATATTGTTTTGCTATTATAGTTATTAGTGATAACTAACAGGCATGTTCCTATTCTCATGTATCTTATGTGTATAACTGCTTGAGGCAGTAAATAACTACATGTATTAATAAGATTAATCAGGATAATATGTATTATTAAGAATATAGGAAAGGATAATGTGATAAAATGCAACCTGAAGACTCCTTTAGGTTGGATAGTCAGAGAAGGCCAAAGGATGTGACAGCTGAAGGGGAGATCAGGAAGGAGCCAATCATAAGAAGTCATGGAGAAAGAACATTCCATACACAGAGAAAACTAGCCCAAAAGACTTCAGGCAGGAAGGAGCTTGTCTTATTCCAGAGCAGAAAGAATGTCAGTGCGGTTTGGCTGGAGTGCAGTGAGCAAGGAAGAAAGGGACAGGAGAGATAATGCATTGGCTACACAGTGTAGACCGCATGGAATCTAGGAGAGAATTTAACTTTTATGTCAAGTGTGAAGAGATACCTTTGTTGGGTCTTGCAAACTCACATGATCTCATTTATATTTTTAACTAATCACTCTGGCTGCTGTATAGATTGGAATCTGGGAGATAAATGTGGAGGCTCTTGCAGTAATCAACCATTAAAAAAGAAGGTAGTTTATATTAGGATGAGAACAGTGGAAACAAAAAGTAGATGGAATTGGGATAGGTTTTAAAAATAAAATCAACAGGATGTGCTGATGGATCAACAATATAGGTAACTGATGGAAATAGACTTACTAAAGGAAAACGCTGTTCAGATGATATTGCCCTTTTTGATACAGTCATGTGTCACTTAACAACAGGGATATGTTCTGAGAAATGCATCACTGGGTGATTTTGTTGTTATGTGGAAATTATAGAGTGTGCTTACACTAACCTAGATGGTCCGCATACCTAGGCTATAGGCTATCAGTTACTGCTCCTCAGCTACAAATCTATGAGTGCCACTGCACTAAATACTGTGGGCAACTGTAATACAATGGTAAATACATACTTAAATGTAACTGACCATAGAAAAGGAATGACAAAAACATGATATTCTGATCTTATAGAACCACCATCATACAGGCAGTTCAACATTAACTGAAATGTTATGTGATAACTGATTGTGCTGTGCTTTAGATTTTTCTCTGATTTAAAATACAAAATGACTTACCAAAGTTAAAAGTTTTAAAATGGACATGAAAAGGGAGAGTGCTATAAAAACGTTCCAATAAGTGTAGAGGAAACCTGAAAACATCAGCGCTAGTGGCTCTTTGTCCACATCATCTGCTGCAGCCTCTATGGAAACTGGTTCTCACTGCTTAGTGCCGTACCAATGTGATGTGGACAAAAATAGGCAATATGGGTGAGGAAGAGAGCTGAAAACCATAGAAGCTACATTTTCTTTGCTCATCTAATTTATAATTGTTGCATTTGTAATACAACCATAAATGCTGGTCACAGTGTTGATGTTGGACAGGGCTAACTACAAGCACAAGTAGTAAAACAAATAAGAAACTTCATGATAAAGAATACAATCTATAATACCATGCGATCACAACTTTCTTGATACACAAAATGGTTATATCAAGATTCATAATACATAGACTATAAGAAATATAGGGAAAATAGACTAAAATATAAGATGAGGAGACTCTAAACCACAATTTTAGTCCAAGGAATATCAATCGGACAGAAAATAATTAAGAATGTTGATTACATAATTGATGGACATAAACATTATAGATGGGTAGAATTTGCTATCTTAATAAAAAATCATACACTTGCTTTATGAAAATGTATAAAATGTTGACCCTAAATCAAGCCAAAAAGAAAACTAGAAATAGCACAGAACACATTATTGACTATAATCCCAATGATAAACAATAAAAGAGGAGGAGGAGAAAGAAGACTCTAGAAGGAAGTCCGTCTCATAAAAGTTAAGATATTCACTTTTAAATCATCATTTGGGGCTCGGCGCCTGTGGCTCAGGCGGCTAAGGTGCCAGCCACATACACTTAAGGTGGCAGGTTCGAATCCCCAGCCCGGGGCCCGCCAAACAATAATGATGGCTGCAACCAAAAAATGGCCAGGCGTTGTGGCGGGCACCTATAGTCCCAGCTGCTTGGGAGGCTGAGGCAGGAGACTCACTTGAGCCCAGGAGTTGGAGGTTGCTGTGAGTGTGATGCCATGGCACTCTACCCAGGGGGATAGCTTGAGGCTCAGTCTCAAAAAAAAAAAAAATCATCATTTGGGCAAAGAAAATATCAAAATTAAAATTTCAAAACATCTTCAAAATAATAATGAAACACAACACTTGTTTATGATATATATCACATATTTTAAAATCTAAGACAGCCTACTACACATGATCTTAGCTAAAAGGCTGAGAAACGATTTATAAGATAGCCTAAAAACCACTTAGAGTTAAATACACAATAATAAAGATATCCTTAAATAAGAAAGAATGAAAATAAATCAGCATTCTAGTCAATACATCAGAAAAAAACAAGATAAAATTAAGGAAAGTGTACACAGGAAGAAAAAAATACTATGAATTAGAAAAATAAAATCAGTTGATATTAGAAAACAAAAAAATGAGTTCTAGTGATTGATACATAAACTGGTGTGTGGAAATAATTAACAAAATAAACCATTAGCTGGCTTAACTCAGATAAAAAAGAAAGTTGCAAAATTATAAAAAAAAAAAGAAACAGCCATAAATGTGAAGGAATTTACGATAATCTTATAAGACGAATGAATATATTTTTATCCACACTTTTTGGAGTTAGTCTAAAATACTTTTTATACCCTGCATTTCTTTTTGGTGTTCATAATTTCAATGTCAAAAAATGTTACAATAAAGCAAAAGAATTTTAACATTGTTAAATTGAGAAAACCTTCAAGTGTGCTTAAATAAAACTTCTATGGATTTTTGGTTTCCGCTGTTGTCAATGGCAATTTTTTTCTCAGAGCACATCTCACTGACTGAGTTGATTACTTCATGGTTAAAACAATCTTTGGGCTATATTTCTTAAGTGATTTTATCCCAAATATAGAGCTTTCTGATAGAAGCTAAATCTTAGCATCAGCAGGAAATGATATGCTAAGTATACTCTCCTGCCTCCAACCATCCCCAAAACTACTAGTCAAATAAATTCCACCAATTTACTCTAATTAAAGCTAAAACGTGTCATGTGTGCTTTAAATGTCAGTCAATTTTGAGGTAATTATACCTGAAGGCAGGAATC
This sequence comes from Otolemur garnettii, assembly GCF_000181295.1. Lineage (NCBI taxonomy): Eukaryota > Metazoa > Chordata > Mammalia > Primates > Galagidae > Otolemur > Otolemur garnettii. The sequence continues at coordinate 1,968,527 of NW_003852488.1, read as the reverse complement.
CATCAGGGTCTCTTTTTTAAGAATTAAACTCAGATGGGAAGTGAAGGAGTCAAGAGACTTTTGCAGATAATTAGTTCCATTCCTATCTTTCCTGGCTGTTTATTGACAGTAAAAGGATAGGTACATTTTTGGAAGGATACATAGGATGTTTTTGTTTTGACATCTCCATTTCATTTTTTCAACTGGGTCAATTTCATCCTGAATTTATAAGAAACTGAGATTTCAATTTAAGGAAACAACGTGAGGCCCAAACTACAAAAATAAACCCACATATATGTAGGATGCTTTTGAAGGCATTCAGGGAGTTTTTAGCATAAGAATTATTTTTATCTGAAGGCAATTGAAATTGAGAATCAATAGATAAGAGTTCTCTGCCTTCCCCCTTATCTGCCAAAAAGCAGGAATTAAATTTCCCTTTACCAAAGGTACATCAGAAAGGGAGGAACAACTTCCCTCACTAGAAAGGGAAGAACAACTTTTATCACTAGAGATGGGGAGTCAACATCAAGATGACTTTGCATAAACAGACCTTACTAAAATCTAATCCTTATCTTCCATTTGTTCCTCCATGAATATCCTACTCACTTCCCACAATTTATCATCTCTTAAATCTAAGGTGACCAGATATCCCACTTTTGGCGGGACAGTCCCAATTTTTAACAATTTGTCCTGTGTCCCATGGCGTTTTTAAAAAGTCCCAATTTTTGGAACAAATGCACGACAAACTAGGGAACAGCGGGAGAATGGGAAGGGAATATACAGTTTTCGGCTGCTGAAAAAGTTAATGTAACTCCATTTGGGAATGAAGAGGTTAATGTAACTTCATTTAGAAATGAAAAGGCTAATGTAAACTCCCTAGTCCCCTCCTGGGCAAGGTCACCCAGGTGGAATCAGTATCAGAAGGATACTGGCTCACCATTTCTTTGCATTTCACTTATTTTCTATGAACTCCCATGAATGTAAATATTAATAAAAATTTACGGCTTTTCTCCTGTTCATCTATCTTTGGTCATCAGTTCACAGGAACCTAAATGAGCAGAAGGATATATTTTTTACTCCAGTAATTTATAGGTGCCAAAATGCTTTCACAGGCAGCATCTCATTCCATTCTCACAACTTGGTAAGCAAGCCAAGTATCATTATCTTCATTTCAGATAAAGAAATGGAGAATTCAACACCAACAACTTGGCTGCAAAATTGGATCTCAACCAGAACAAAGCAGTTTACTGGGCATTCACAATTACTTCCACCTCACACACATTAACTCATCAAGGTGCGTTGAGGCCAGACACCCCAGCATCTTCTCAACACAGCTTCCATGAAACTGTTTTGCCATGCCTAACTACAACTTTCTAATAATACCTACAATATGTGGCAGTTTTCCACCTTTGTACTATAGACAACCTTCTCTAGCAACAGAAAATTATCTCTGAAACCTTTTCTTTAAGAATTATTATCCCTATCACCTTATTCTAAAGAATTTTTGAAAATTAAAAAAAAAATTCTCCTACATACAAAAGTAGTCATACTTCAGCAGCTTCTCAAGCAGAGTCAACCTCTGTCCAAGGGATCTGTATGAGACAAATTCATGGGCTCCATCTCTGAAGAATCACCCATGTGTCTGGCTGACTATTCTTGAAATCAGCCAGGGTACACTCTCTTGACTACCAGGGGAAGCTAAAGTGGTCTGGCAAATACTCTTCATACAGGGAATTCTCTCTTAATGACACATTAATTTACATATGTCCCAAAGTTACCCAGTAAAATAGTCTCAGTATCTGCATCTCAGTTGCCAACACCAATTTCCTCAGTACAGAAAAGCATAAGAAATGGGGGAGGGTGGGGCAGGTGCACAAGATGGCTGACTAGAGATGTCAGTCACCAGATTATCCCAAAAAGAAGAAAAGGTTTTGGGTGAAAAAGCATAACCCAAGTGAAATACTGAGGGAAAAAATGCCAGAAATTACTCCTACCAGAGATCCCATGGGAGAAAGTTACTGAGTAGAACAAGAAAGAGCAAGATTTTGACAGAAACTGACCCTGGAGGAATTTGAAGTGGCCGAAATGGCAGATGGGAGTGTTTACTTTTCCTCCTCTCATACCTATGACAGTCTGCCAGCTCCTAATCTGCAAGAGTGCTCTTTACCCAAGCCCTGCTACCATTGGCAAACTGAGAGTTTCTAGGGAGCAGGGCCCAGCTACAACCCTGCATAGGGTCACTTCCCTACTCCACAGACATGAGCTGAGATGGCAGGTGCCTGTTGCCTGTGCACACTCCGGATGCCTCTGGGCTTCTTGGAAAGGCAGCCCCTCAGTGACCCTGCCACTGCATCCCACATAATGAATCTTCCCCAGTACCCACTTGGATTGTGATAACTCCAAAGCAACAGGGAGACACAAGAGAGCAGCAATATTCCCAGAGTTCTGACCTATAGAGCAAGTGGCCCCAAGGGGAATGTGGAGTGTCATGAACACTTTTTAGGGCAGAGGAATGCACACTCTCCTGCACTGGAGAAACTCTGGTCCATGAGATACAAGTGCAGACAGGGGTTCATGAGGTAGGAGAGTGTCCTTATTCAGAACAGAAGGAGCACTAGAGATGAGTACCTTCCCCCTTCCAACCTGATGCTGTGGGCATAGCTGCTTCTGTGCCCAGGCATAAGCTTTTGGTGTGGGTGTGCTGCAGGATGGCCAGTTCTAGGTTTGTGAGAGGGGGTGGTGTTACACTCGCAATAGCACTCTGCTCACCACACCTGGGTTCTGCACAGAGGGTATGGCTCATTTCCCTCCCTTCACAGACAGGCAGCATTTTTGCAGCTGTCCAGACCTGAGAATCACAGCCCCTGGATACATAGCTAGTGCGCCCCAACATCCACTTGGACCTTAGGTCCCAGGGGAACTTTGGGTCTCCCAGAGATTGGCCATTGAGGACAGGCTGCTTTCCACTGAAGAGAGAGTGTGGCACACCAGAGGACCCCTCAGGACAAAGACGACCAGGGTACCAGTTCCCCACCATTTGAGGCCTTCCCTTTACCTCCCTTCCCCCATGCACAGCTACTGACGTAACCATGGCTGTTTTCACTCAGGACCAGTGGAGAGCTCCTCAAGGGATGATTAAGCCAGAGAAATTGGGAGTGGCTGCCTCACCTCTGACAGAGTACCTACACACCCAGGCCTCCACAGAACATAGAGTACACTCCTATCCCTTTATCCCTCTAGAAGCTGTAGGAAGTACTTTCATGTGCCCCAAGGACAAAAACATCTACCTCCCCATGAGGGAGGGCAGGGCTAGCAGTACTGTTCATAAGCTACCTGTCTCTTTTGAGAGAAGGGTACCTACCACCCCTGGAGGCAAGTCACTGGCATAACTATACCTCCCACACTGGACATCTCAGCCACAACCCACAGCCAATCTGATAGCCCTCCACACTGTGGGCTGAACTACCTCCCCCTTACCTGTAGCTGGGCCAGGGTGGGAGTTGAAAATCTGGGCACTCATGTGCCCTTGTAGGACAGAGAAATCTTTCACTATAAGAAAGGGAAGTCTGGCTCGGCTCCTATAGCTCAACCAGCTAAGGCGCCAGCCATGTACACCTAAGGTGGCGGGTTTGAATCCCCAGCCTGGACCCGCCAAACAACAATGACAG
>NW_003852488.1:1931962-1963572 GCF_000181295.1 Otolemur garnettii | reverse complement strand
AAAAAAAAAAAAAATTTTAAGTTATGAATGAAAAATTCACTAAAGATTCTTGGCACCCATAGCACAGTGGTTATGGTGCCAGCCACATACACTGAGGGTGGAGAGTTCGAACCCAGCCCAGGCCAGCTAAACAACTGCAACAAAAAAAATAGCCAGGAATTGTGGCAGGCAACTGTAATCCCAGCTATTTGGGAGGCTGAGGCAAGAAAATCACTTAAGCCCAAGAGTTTGAGGTTGGTGTGAGCTGGGACACCATGGCTACCGAGGGCAACATATTGAGACTCTGTCTCAAAAAAAAAAAAAAGAGAGAGAAAAGAAAAATTCATTAAAGAGATAGATTTTAAAAATAACAGGACTTCTAGAAATTAAAGAGTGATTTAGAGAATTTTAAAATACAATGGAAAGTTTTAACAACTAGACCAAGCAGAAGAAAGAATTTCAGAGTTTTTGATTTAATTCAGTCAGTCAAAAATAAAGAAAAAAGAGTCAAGAGAAATGAAGAAGTCTGTGAGAAATGTGGGATTATGTAAAATGCCCAAACATAAGAATCATAGGGATCCCTGAAGAAGAAGAGAAAAAGCCAAAAGCATGGAAAACCTAATTGAAAGAATAATAGAAGAAAAATTCCCTGGTCTTGTTAGAGATTTAAACATCCAGATAAAAAGGAAAGGGTCAATGAACTCCTCAAAGTTTCAGTCCAAATAGGACATTACTAAGGCACACAATCATCAGCTTGGCCAAAGTGAAGGAGAAAATTCTACAAGCTGCAAAACAAAAACATCAAGTAATTTACAAAGAAAAATTCATCAGACTAAAAACAAACTACTCATTAGAAACCTTCCAAGCTAGAAGGGGTTGAGTGCCCTCCCACCTTTAGTCTTCTTAAACAGAATAACTGCCAAGAATTTTGTGTCCTGCAAAACTAGTTTCATAAAGAAAGGAGAAATAAAATCTTTGCCAGACAAGCAAACACTTGGGGAATTTGTCATCATTAAACCCTCCCTGCAGGAAGTACTCAAGTGCTCTAACACCAAAATGAACCAAAAAGAGTGTAAAAACACTCAGAAGTGAAAACTCACAGCTTTTACAAAATAATAACACAAAGACTACAAAGCAACTAGGTAACGATTAACATAATGACTGGAACAGTATCTCACCCATCAATATTAACATTGATCATTAAATGATCTTAAATACCCCTCTTAAAATATATAAATTGACAAAATGGATAAAAAACACAACTCAAATGTCTCCATGAAATCCATATAACTGGTAAGGATTCTCATAGACTCAAAGTAAACAAGTAGAAAAAATATCCCAAGCTAATGGAAACCAAAAGTGAGCTGGAGTGTCTATTCTTAGATCAGATAAAATACACCATAAACCAACAAGAGGAAAAAAAATACAGAGAAGGTCATTATATAATGATAAAGGGGTCAATTGAACAAGAAAATATTACAACCCTAAATACATATGCACCTAACATCAGAGCTCCCAGATTTAGAAAAGAAATAGTACTAAACATAAGAAAAGAAATAGACTACAATACAGTAATAGTGAGGGACTTCAATATTCTATTCATGACAACAAAGAGACACTGGACTTGGACTTAAACAGTTCTGTAGAACAAAGGACCTTATAGACACTGCAGAATAGTCATTCTTTTCATATTGTATATTTTCCTAGATAGTTCATATGTTACACTACAAAACAAGTCTCAGCAAATGTGAAAAAAATCGAACTAATACACTCAGTCTCAGATGACAGTGGAAAATCGAAGAGAAACTTTCAAGACTATATAGAAATTAAACTACCTGTTCCTGAAAGATCATTGGGACAACTATAGAATCAAGATGGAAATCAAAAAGAAAAAAAAATTAAAATTGAATAATAATGGCAACACAAACTACCAAAATATCTAAGATACAGAAAAAGCAATGCTAAGAGGGAAATTCATAACACTAAGTACTATATCAGAAAGACAAAGATCATAAATTAATAACCTACTGTCACATATGAAGAAACTCTAGTACAACTCTAAACAAAGCAAACCCAGAGTTAGCAGAAGACAGTAACAAAGAGCAGGGCAGAACTAAGCAAAATTGAAACAAATGGGGGGGGAAAAGTGGATCACTGAGATGTAAAGTTTGTTCTTTGCAAAGATAAACAAAATTGGTATACCACTAGCCAGATTAACCAAGAAAATAAAAGAAGATTCAAATAAGCTCAATCAGAAATGAAAAAAGAGACATTACAACTGACACCACAGAAATACTGAAGACCATCTGAAACTACTATGACAACTCTATACACACAAACTAGAAAATCTAGAGGAAGTAGATAATTTTTGGAAACACACAACCTCCCAAGCGTGAATCAGGAAGAAATAGAAATTCTAAACAAACCAACAATGAGTAGTGAGATTAAACCAGCAATAAAAAATATCCCCCCAAAAAAGTCGCAGACCAATAGATTCACAGCAAAATTCTGCCAGATCTACGAAGAAGGATTGATACCTATCCTACTGAAACTATTCTCTAGCATCAAAAAGGAGGGAATCTGCCCTACCTAATTCTATGAAGCCAATATCACACTGATACCAGAGCCAAGAAAGAATACAACAAACAGTAAAACTACAAATCAATAACTCTGATGAATTTAAATGCAAAAATTCTCAATAAAATACAGTAGAATCTCTGTAAGTTGACCACCCAAGGGACTGTAACAAACCAGTCAATATACAGAGGTGGTCAACATAAGGAACTAGGCCAACTGTACTGATACATACATGTGGTGCATGTCCAGTCTATGAAAATTAGGTCAGTTCAAGGAAATGGTCAATGTAGGAAGTGTTCAACTATGAAGGTTGAACTGTATCCAAACTAAATTCAGTTCAGTTCACAAACTGAATCCGAAAGCACATCAAAAAGCTAATTCACAAGTAAGTAGCTTTCATAACAGTGACGTAAGGATAGTTCAACATATATAAATCAATAAGTGTAATTAACCACATAAATAGAATTAAAAATAATAACTACATCATCATCTTAATAGATGTAGAAAAAGCATTTAATAAAATTGAGCACCCTTTATGATAAAAACCCTTAACAAACTAGACATACAAGGAACAAACCTCAAAATAACAAAAGCCATATATGATAAACCCATAGCCAGCATCATACCGAATGGGGTAAAGTTGAACACAACCCTTTCAGAAATAGAACAAGACGAGAATACCCACTTTCACCACTTCTATTCAACATAGTACTGGAAGTTCTAGCCAGAGCAATGAGGAAAGAGAAAAAAGTAAAGGACATTTAAATTAAAAAAAAGAGGAGGTCAAGCTATCTCTGTTAGTTATATGTTCTTATATCTAGAAAATGATAAAGCAGATTTTTTAACCTTTTTTTATTTCACAGTACACTTGAACCTATGGTTAAACTTCCATACCATATTTAAATTAGGTTGACCAAAACAAAAAGAGTAAGAAAAAGAATATACTTATGTGCTTTGAACTTCTTTCAAAATTAATTTCATTAATAATCTTTAAAACTTTCACAGCATATCTGAGACCCTCTCATGGAACACTGGCACTCTGGTTGAAAATCACTATACTGGCTTGGCACCTGTGGCTCAAGTGGCTAAGACGCCAGCCACATACACCTAAGGTGGCAGGTTCAAATCCAGCCCAGGCCCACCAAACAACAATGACAGCTGCAACCAAAAAATAGCCGGGCATTGTGGGGGGTGTCTGTGGTCCCAGCTACTTGGGAGGTGGAGGCAGGAGACTCGCTTGAGCCCAGGAGTTGGAGGTTGCTGTGAGCTGGGATGCCACAGCACTCTACCCAGGGGGACAGCTTGAGGCTCTGTCTCAAAAAAAAGAAAATCACCATACTAAAGACTCCACCAAAAGACTCCTAGAACTCATAAATAAATTTGATGAAGTCTCAGGTTACACTACCAGTAGCATTTCTGTATAGTAGTAACAGCCAAGTTGATAATCCAATTAAAAAGTCAATACCATTTACCATACCTACAAAAACAAAAATACCTAGGAACATACTTAACCAAGGAGGTGAAAGATCTCTACACGAACTACAAAACATAAGTGAAAGAAACTGTTGATAACAAACAAATGTAAAACCATTCCTATGCTCATGGACCAAAGGAATCAACATTGTTAAAATATCCATGCTGTCCAAAGCAATTTATAGATTCAAGGCAATTCCCATTAAAATATCAACATTTGTCGCAGAATTAGAAAAAACAATTTAATTTCATATGGAAGAAATAAAGAGCCCAAATAGCCAAACCAATCCTAATTTAAAAGAACAAATCTAGAGGAATCATATTAGTTGACTTAAAAATTATACGTAAAGACCACAGTAGTCTAAATTGTATTATACTGTATAAAAGTAGACACAGGGTGTTGCCTATGGCCAAAGGAGTAGGGCGCCAGCCCCATGTACCAGAATTGGTGGGTTCAAACCCAGCCCCAGCCAAAAACTGAAAAAAAAAAAAAAAATGTAGACACACAGATCAGTGAAACAGAATCGAGAACCTAGAATTAAAACCACCTACTTACAATCAACTGATCTTCAACAAATTCTACAAAAACATGCACTGAGAAGAGGACACCCTATTCAATAAATGATGCGGCAAAAATTAGAAAGCCATGTGCAGAAGAGTGGAATTGGATCCCCATCTCTAACTCAAGATGGATTAAAGACTCTAATGAAAGACCTAAAACCATAAAAATTCTGAAAGAAAACTTAGGAAAAACTCTTATGAACATTGGTCTAAGCAAAGAACTTATGACTAAGACTATATAAGCAAATATAACCAAAAAAAGAAAGAAAGGAGAGTTAAACAAACATTTCTGCCAGGTAAAGGAAATAATCAATAAATAGACAACCTACAGAATGAGAGAAAATATTGGCAAATTAAATATCTCACAAAATACTAATATCTAGAATCTACAAAGGAGCTCAAATAAATCAGCAAGAAAAAAATATAACCCCATTAAAAAACAGGCAAAAAACCTGAGCAGATATTTTTGTAAAGAAGAAATGCAAATGGCCAAAAAAATGAAAAAATGTTCAAAATCATTAATCATCTGGGAAATGCAAATTAAAACGACAAAGTAATGCCCCCTTACCCTTATCAGAATGGACATTATTAAAAATTCAAAAAATGATAGATATTGGCATAGATGTAGTGAAAAGGGAATGCTTGCACACTGTGAGGAGAAACGTAAATTAGTAAAATCTCTGTGGAAAATAGTATGGAGATTCCTTGAAAAACTAAAAGTAGACCTATAATTTTATCCAACAAACTCACTACTGGGTATCTACCTGAAGGAAAAGAAGTCATTATAACCAAAAAGATACCTGCACTTGAATGTTTATCACAGCACAAAAGATAGTTGCAAAGATATAGAATTAACCTAAGTGCCCATGAACCAATGAGTAGATAAAGAAAATGTGTGTGTATGATGTATATGCATGTGTGTGCATATATGTATATATCTATTTGTATATATACACACACACCATGGAATACTACTTAATAAATAAGAATGAAATCATGTCTTTTCAAGCTCCATAGATGGAAGTAAAGCCATTATCCCAAGTGAAGTATCTCAGGACCAGATAAACAGAAACTGCATATACTCACTTATAAGTGGGGGGCAGAGCTCAGGCTGTGATACAAGTGATGGGAGTAGCTGTAAATACAGATAAAGCTTCACTCCCTCACCCACTGCTGCTCATGTCTGGCTGTGCAGCCCAGTCCTATAGGATCAATCAGATACTCCCAAAAGAGAGCGTGAATGTTTAGAAGTGCTCAAGAGCTTTATCTTCATTTAAGATTCGGCGGGGGGGGCGGGTTTGGTCATGGAATTGTACAAAAAGAAAAGGGCCATGATAATTAAAAAGAAATCTATGCTATGGCCACTTGAATTTTGTGTTACAACTGAAGAGAACACTTGAAGAATCAAACAGAATCTGTCTTGACCTTAATACCATATATTATTAGTTTTCTCTTTTAAAAACTAGTCTTTTTCTGATAGATACATTGAGGCTGATTTGTGGGCCACAGGTGCTTGAGTTCAAGTCCTTTTCTTAACATTAACACTGATCCCGACCCTACCATAAATCTTAAAATAGAGGTACAATGAATGTTTGTTATTAATGTTGATAATAATGTAATGAGCAAAAATAATCTAGACCAGGATTCAGCAAACTATGGCCCAACAGGCCAAATCTAGCCCATTGCCTATTCTTATAAATAAAGTTTTATTGAACACAATATACCCACTTATTTACATAGTGTACAAGAGCAGAATTGAGTATCTAGCATAAAACCACATGGCTCAGAAAACATAAGATTTATACTATCTGGCCCTTTACAGGAAAAGTTTGACATCTCCTGATCTACAGGATCCTTTATGAAGCATTAAATAAAGTAAGCAAGGGTGGCACCTGTGGTTCAAAGAATGAGGCTCCGGCCCCATATGCCGGAGGTGACAGGTTCAAACCCAGCCCAGGCCAAAAACTGCAAAAAAAAAAAAAAAAAGAAAGAAAGAAAGAAAGAAAGAAAAACATAAAGTAAGTGATAATTGTCACAAAGTTTTCATATATAACAAGTCACAATATAAAAAAATTCTTCAGAATTTGATGTCTTATAAATCCACCAGTCTCGCAATCAAACCCCACTCTTGTGTCTGAGTCCTTGAATTCTTTTTTATTTACCTCCTCTCCACATCTGGGATTATTCACAAAATCTGAGACATCTGCTTCCATAGATTTTTCTTCCTTAGCAAATATAATAAAAATCAATATTCAGAGAAAGGTAATGGTAAAAAGATTCTAACAATGCCTTCAGAAGTCAACAGCAAAGATTAGGAAAAACTTTTATTGTGAATTTTAGATGAGGTATTTGAGATAGTCCATCAAGCATGACTTTATTACATACCTAAAGGCTATTATTACTTTGAAAACTGAACTAGTAAAATCAAAGAAGTAATATGATATATAACATATCCTATTATCAAAAAATCTGGCACCTCTTTCTTAACTATTAACAACACGTCCCAGGCAAATGAATGATAAGTGGGACTATTAAATCAGAAGCATGAAACAGCCAAAACTATATTACTTATAATTTCAAAGTAAAATGCTAGACAAGGTCAAGGATAATGTACATTATCTCACAAGAAATCTCATCCCTGAAGCAAGGTAATTTTCCACATGATATTCTGGAATCGAAAAATAAATTAAAATATTGATTATATGGGGTTAAAAGGGAGTTTTGTTCTTTCCTCTGTAGTTGTTTCATATGACATATGATGAAAATGATGAAACTTATCTTTCTCCAGAAGAGGTGAGAAACATCAGAATTTTGAACTGGAAGAAACTTAGTGCAACCCTCTGAATTTATTAGATAAAATCGAGGCCCCAGTCGCGTAACTAGCTGAAGACATGAACTGAACTAAAACTCAGATCTGATGACTCTAGTCATAAATTCTTTTTCTACTTTATGATGGGTCCATTTATCTTCACCTGTTGGATACATTAGTAGGTACTGGGTGAAGAAATACTGAGAGGAAGCTTTGCTGTATATACTTCCCTCGTGGTGATATAAGGTGAAATTCTGAGTTCCAAGCAGGACTTTCAGAAAAGATTCCATCACTCTTGATTGACTGCAGAGGAACTGAGGAGTAAATAGCTGTGCACTGAACAGTCCTTCCTCCCATGCAGACTGACCTTGCTAAGATGCAGGCGCCCTCCGCTTCAGCAGTAGCAATAACCATCTGCCTTTGAAAAAACTTTTAGTTCTTTTTTTGGTGACTCCCCCTGCCCCTCCTATTCCCTAGAGTGCACAGTAAAGACTAGATGCCTTCTGTATAATGACTGTGGTCAGCTATAAATACAAGGAAAATGAACATGCACATCTTGATGTCAAGCTAATTTTAGCTTAAGAGTTTCATTTTAAGTATGCCCAACCTAGACTGGGCACATCATGGTTCAGTCAAAGACGTTTTAAAAATGGAAATTACAAAACCACAGCGTGGAACCAAAATTGTTCAGATTGTAGTAACAGTGATTGAGATGCTCTTGGTGAGGCTGCCAAGAGGAGGCCCTTCAATGCACGGTGGAGCTCTCAAACCACATGGGTAAATAGATTCCGTCATCTCCAGGAGGGAACAATAGACTCTATGTTGTGGCTTCAACTTGTTGTCATGAATGTAAATAGTTTCTCACCATTCATATGTGGACAATGCTCTAAGTGTTAGAGAATGCATTCTGTGGGCAGGTGTGACAAAGGTTTTTTAGCAAGGTTTTTGTACTGCCTTCTCAGGATTTTATCTTAGCTTTTAAGAGTCAGCAGAGTGTTTGACTACTGTTTTCAATCCACAGAACAGCTACAGAGTATGTCTAAAGATTCCAGCCTGTTATTTTTCTTCAAATCTGGGTTTCAATCTTGGTTAATGTTTGCCCAGAAATATGTAATTGCGGACTTCCTCCTCATAAACCCTTCCAGAGAGTAGGCTGCCAGGCTAGCATGCTATTATTATCTCTTTGCCTCAGGGCTAATGCAGGGTGTGCCCTCCCAGTCACAGGACAGATAACCTGCTCCCTGCCAGGAAGCCCGTATGGTTAGCAGCTGCAGCTAAGAAAAAATACATCTTGCATGTTTCCAGCAACGTTTGTGTTTTTTCTCCTTGGCTAAACAAATTTTAACTGGTTTCTTTATTAAAAACTCACGCTTGCCATTTCCCTATATTTTTTGCATAACTCCTTTTCTCCATTCACATTAGTCCCTGTGATTCGTATGTGCCCCCGTCCCTCTCCTCACCCAACCTCGCTTACTGGGGAACTGGTAAGAGAATGGCGCTTCCTGCCGAAGCCCTCCCTGCTCACATGTGTGTCCCTGCCCCTGACACACAGGCTCATTGCGTCTTCCTTATGCTACCCACAGCCCCTGGTTACATCCCTATTATAAAATGTCGTGGTCTAACTTGTTTTGTATTTAGCTGTGTCTCTTCCTACTTACTTCTTCAATGACACTGACCTTCTTTCTGATCTCTGTATTCTCAGAGTTAGCAATTTTCTCAGTCCTGGAATAAACTTCACAAACAATTTTTTTTTTTTTATAAAGGTGCAATTTACATATGGCCCATTTCCCCTTTTCCACATACAGTTCTATGACAAATGTATGCAATCGTGTAACCACCCCACATACAATCAAGGTGTAGACCGGCTCCATTGCCCCCAAACGCAGCCCGTTCCCCTGTAGCCCGTCCCTCCCATCACCCGCCAGCTCTGGCATCCACTATTTTCTGTTCTCTAGCTATGCACGTGATGTAAATGAAAACATACAGTCTGCTCGCTTTTGAGTGTGGCTCTTTTCACTCAGCACAATGCATTTGAAATCCACCTGTGCCATCACTGCAGCTGTAGGCCATGGCCATTCCTCTTTTGTGCTAAGGAGTATCCATTTATGAGTGTGCCACAGTGCCTTTACCCATTCCCAGGGGAGAGACATTTGAGTTGTTTCCAGTTCAGTAGTGAATAAAGCAGCTATAAATAACCATATTCACCTTTTTATGTGAACCTAAATTTTTATTTCATTTGGATAAAGAACTAGAAATAGGATCACTGAGTTATAATAAGTATATGCTTAAGTTTAAAAGAACTTGCCTGTTTGTGGGTCTACTTTTTTTATATCCCCAACAGCTGTATATGAATTCCAGTTTCTCTAAATCCTCATCAACACTTGATACTGTCAGTTTCTTTCTTTTTGTTTTTTTTCTTTCTTTTAGCCATTCCAGTAGATGTGTATTGTTATCTCACTGCGGTTTTAATTTGTATCTCCCTAGATACAAACTAGTTCAACATCAACTAATGATGTTGAACATATTTTAGTGTGCTTATTTGCATCCATACATCTTTGGTGAACTGTCTATTCAAACATTTTATTCATTTTTAGGGGTTGTTTTCTTAGAGTTTTGAAAGTTCATTCTATAGTCTAGATGTATGTCCTTTATCAGATATGTCAATTGCAAATACCTTTTCCCAATCTGCTTAATAAGTATTTTTAAATGAAAAAAGTATAGAAAAACATAGTTCCTTTGAAAAGGGCTTATGAAACTTTATATAAATGACACATATTTATACCTTCACCATCTTCTGATGAGTCTACAGGATGCTTAGAATAATGTAATAAAAAATTGGTAAAAGCAAATCTAGAAATTGGAAACTTGGAAATTAGTTAAGTGTAGCACCTAGAGAGATTCGCTCTAGAAAATATACACATCTTTTATATTACTTTTAAAAAACTATTATTAGAATAGGTATACATCTCTACCAATACAAATTTGATAGGTTTGGTACTTAAAATCTATTCCTGACTCCCACTGAATTCTTTACATGAAAAGCATACTAAAGGATTATGCAATCAATCTTTGTGTGTAGAAATGTATAAGGGATATTTTACTGCGAGGGCTGTGAACCTGACATTCCTAAGAGGATCTTCAGTCCCATAATACAGTGTTCCATTGTCAATTCTATTGAAAGGAAAGTTTTACAGGAAGGGAGGAAATTTTATTACTGTTTCTACAAATGAGGTATTCTGACATCAGTGAATAGTGAATACCTACTGGGATCAAAGGACCCAAATATGCCATAAAATGTTGCATTGTTCAGGCATATTTATTCTCAATGAATCAGTGAGTATGTGTGGTCTGCACAGTTTATGGACATTACAGAAATACGAGATGTGGTCACTACCTTCAGTGAGAATTCCTTCTGGATAAGGAGACAAGAAAATAAAACAAAAAATATAGAACCAGATGCTGGGTCTCAGGCCCACAATCCTAGCACTCTGGGAGGCCAAGGCAGAAGGATCACTTAAGTTCAGCAGTTCAAGACCATCCAGAGCAAGAGCAAGACCCCAACTCTACAAAAAGTAGAAAAATCAGCTGGGCAAAATATTGTGTGCCAGTAGTCCCAGCTACTTGGGAAGCGGAGGCAGGACACTCATTTAAGCCTAGAAGTTCAGGGTTGCGGTCAGCTATGATGATGCCACTGCAGTCTGGTCCTGGCAACAAAGCAAGACTCTGTCCCCCAAAAAGAAAATAACACAAAATAAAAGCTATGACCCAACCCAGTGTGACTATCAGGTGAAGACTAAAGACAGAGAAGGAAGAGAAAAGTTTGGGAGGAAGGAGAGGAAACTAACCATGGACTTGTTTTTATCTCCTGGACTATTTTTCTATCAACTATTCACAAGTGCCAAATGTGTCAGCTACACCAGTTCATTGGTGCAATGAGATCAAGGCCTAAAGACATGAAATCAACTTCCAAATATTATGTGTCACCACTCATTCTGGTGTTCAGAGGAGGAGTAAAACCGAAGACTGAAGGAGTCAGAGAAAATGTCACAGCAGTGAAATATAAACTGGCCCGTAAATGGGTGGGTAGATTTTGCTTAACAGAAGTGAGAAAAATAGTGTGAAGGAACCAAAAGGGCAGTTGTGGGATTTGTCACACTGGTCTCCTGGGTCATCTGATGCCCCTGCCCACCCCAGGCTCTGGAAGTGCCAGATATTTGTTTTCCAAGTCTCCTTCACAACTAATCTAACACATGACCTGGGTCCTGCCAGTTGGAATCACCTGCCCCAAACTTGCACTCCACATCTGCTGCTTCAGGAAAAGTGGGGGTGTGCAGCACGTGTGTGGGCCATAGGGAGCTGGATCCTCATCCCAGAGGCAGCTCAATCAGGGGTTCAAAAGCCAAGACCCATGCCACTGGGGCCTATGGTGTGGTCGGCAGCACAGAAATGTCTTCATGGGTCTGTTTGCCAGTGTGACTTGAGGCATTGTTCCCAGATGCGCGACCTCTAAGCCCTGATCCTTTCTAGAAATCCTCTGTTTCTTTTTCTAGAAATTCTATGAACCATGTGGTATATTTTCAATAAGCTTCTCTCCTACTTAAATCAGCTACAAATGGTTTTAGACTAGTAACGGGCACTGGTATACGTGGTCAGAACCTCTTTATCAGTTCTCATGTCCCTGTTTAAAGCATCAGTTAGCATCCTCTCCTCATTTTCCTTAGTGGGTAGCCTAGCATAAGAGTCAGGACATGGATGGCTCTGGAGGCCAATGGCCTTAGGATCAGACCCCAGTTCCAAGTGAAAGAAATTTATGAGGAATTCTGGGGCCCACAGCCATCTGTATGACCTCACGAGGTGCTTTCACATCGTCCTGACTCTTCTCAATAAATATGTGCTTGTTGACTATGCAAAGGCCCAAGATCCTTTCCTTTCAGAAGACTCATTAGAATTGATATGGATTTTCTGCTTCTGAGTTATAGAATTATAAGATACTATGGTACCAAGCAGTGGCATTTTGGATAACACATACTTCTTTGCTCACCAAAACACAGCCCCGGTGTGGCACGCATTAGCACATCACGTTTCTTCTAATGGCATTTCACTTCTTGTTTGCTATTTAACTTTTCACCAATTGCCTCACAATAAGCTTGTCTCCTGGAAGACCAAGACTGTCTGTATCTGTATCCTCCCGCTATACCCAACACTGAGCTGGACATGTAGCTGCTCCTCAATGCATATTTCTTGAACGAAACCAAGCTTGTGGAAGTGCCTCAGTGAGATAAGCTGAATTGCATTCCCATGCTGAAGAAAGTATTTGTCCCTATGTTTGTGCCTCTTATGATATATTTCTCATCCTAAATATATAGCAACAGGGGACTTGTTCAATGTACTGTGACAGCCACACAACGGGATATTTCACAACCATGTGTAATTCCCCATTCAGAATAGGTAGCCACATAGAAAGTGGTAACAATTAAGTCAAGAAATAGAATATAATAATGTGTGTGTGTAGATGCTAGAGAACACAGCGAGATGATCTTTTTCATTGTTCTAATTTTCTTTTAATGTCTAAAAACCTTGACAGTACACCTAACAATAAAGGCTTATATATCCTTTAATTCTATAACAATCTTTTGCCCAAGAAATCAAAATAAAAAGGAAAATGCCTTCCTAAGAAATCTTTCTATAAGATGACAGACAAGTATAGTACAGCAGATCCAATTGGTGCCCCAGCCCCATCCTCTCACCCTAATCCTAGCTGGACTTTCAACCAGTCAGCATCTGCATTTATTTCCCTAAGGTTTGCTCTAACCACCTGAGCCCACTTTGCCCACATGTGCAGCTGCCCAGAAATACCAGGGAAGCACCCCCAGAAGCATCTCTATACCTATGACTATATTCACCCCAGCTCCCTCATTGGTTGGGAGAATAACCCTAAAGAGTATGTTTTGAATCCTGTGTCTAAATTCCTAGGGACTAGGTTCTAATCATCTAGATGGTAACTGGATCAACAGTGCACCCTATACTGCTCCTGCCCTTCTCTGTTTCATTTACCTACTCCCCTCCAGGTATCTCCTGAGGTCACCCTCCAAATAAACCATACTTGAATCCTTGAGATTGATTGTAATCAGGCTTTGGAAAGAGATAGGTCTGAGTTCCACTTCTGTCACTGGTGCTTGCTAGCTATTCAGCCTCTCATGTGTTTCTTAAAGTCCAAGCCTGTTTCCTCACATATGCGATGGAGACAATATATTTGCAATATTATGATAAGAATGGAGTTACATGTGCTAATGTTTATGAGTCACTAGTCCATGACACAAGTGGGAGCTGAGCTGTTTTCTGGTTTTTAGTGACAGCGACAGCAACAGAAGCAGTGAGGAGAGTGAGCAGCAAGGCTGAGATCAGTATTCCTCCAACTTCAATGTGTGTTGGACTCTCTTGAGATCTTCCTAAAATTCAGGTTCTGATTCAAAACCAGGGTGGGACCTGAGATGCTGCTTTTCTAACTAACTCCCAAGTAATACCCATACTACTTGCTGGTCCTCAGACCATAATCTCAGCAGTAAGGATTTCAAATATTATCTTCTAAAGAGCAAGAAATAAGGAAGAAAAATCCTTTGTATAATACTCCATTCTAGGGTTTGTCTTCAAGTGCTACCTAATCACTATACACACAGGTTGGCAGAGACATTCCCCTTTGCATCTGGACATTATGCAGGTGATGCTTAAACATTTTTTCAGGCAGATAGGCATTCTCTGAGTTTTGGTGTTTTTTTTTTCAACTTCTGGTACTTAATTCCATTTCATTTATCTATTTCCAGTTTATGCAACAAACTACCTCCAAACTTCATAGCAATTAAGTTTTTTAACTCCTCCCAGAAAAACTGCTACGTGCGTCATTGCTAATATCACTACAGTCACCTTCAAGGTACTCCCCTTGGGAAACTATGCAACAAGACCAGTGCCTACCCCAGCCTTCAAAGCAATTTTGGAACTCTCTTTCTGGAATGGCCATCAGAATTGTCTTTGTAGGATCTCTAACAATTAAGTTCATGGACTTGCCACTGAGCACTTATGTTAGCAGCACTGTACAAACAGCTCAGTAAGGCTTCATACTCTTGGTATATCAGTGTCTCACAGCTGTGTTCGCGTTGATGTGTGGTGGTGTTTTGCTAAATGAAGTTCATTTTTGTTGTGTGATTTTGTGTGCCATCTGACAACCGCTCTGATAGTCATTCCAGAAAAATTGCTCCAAAATTACTTTGAAGGGTGGACTAGTCAGTGCTTCCCAAGGAGAGTACTTACTTCCAAGGTAATTATTGTTATATTCAGCAACAAGTATCTAGTACTTTTACTAGGATTAGTTCACAAACTTAATTGTCAGACCTCATAACTCACAATTTAGTGCATCTATACTTCAGGCAAGGCTCAGCTGGGGGATTCTTCTGTTTCATGTGGCATCAATGCAGGTTATTTATTGGTATTTAACCAATGCCTGAGTAGTCTGGAGGGTCCACAACAGCTTTGCTTCCATCCCTTGCACCTGGATGGGAGTGGCTAGAAGGCTCAAGTCAGGAGGAACTGTCAACCAAAACACTTACTGGAGGCCTCACCAGGATGATGGCCTCCTGGCAGTCACCTCTTACATTACAATTCCGGGTTCCAGAGCAAGTGTTGCAATGAACAAAGCAGAAATCACCCAGCCTTATACAACTAAATAATAGAATTATTTCTGTCATATTCTTCTTTTCAAAGCAGTCATAAACCCTCCCAAATTCAAAGACAGAGGACAAGAACCCACTTCTCAATGAATCTGCAGCCATGTTTTAAAATTGCCACAGTCCACCTTCTGACCCCAAATTCTCCCACATGAACCACAGACTTGCTCCCAGTGAAGAGCCGCCATTATGACATCAGGCTTTGTCCTAGACTCAGGATAGAAATCCAGGATCTCATCATCAAATTAGATCTTTATCAGGTGTTTCCTTCAGGCTACTGACTGACAAACCTTAAATCCAGTTTCTGTGAGCTCAACTAAAAGTCAGAAATTACACTGTAAGCTAAACTGAGAACTACATAAGAAGTAAAAAGATGGGAGACACTAGAAGGAAGCAATTTGAGGAATGCTTTCAATTTATTTCAAATAACATGTCAAATATTACAAACAATAAAACTGAAGGCGCTAAAGTTTCCCCCAGGCTTTGCCATAAATGAGGCACTTAGGAAAGCACAGCGACTCTCAAGCCACTCAGGGATCATTTAATGTTCCATTTTAGGTACATTCCTAAGCATCTTTCTTATTCCCAGGAATATTGTTCAACTAACATTTATTCAGCATTTAAAGGTTCTGACCTGTCGTTGGAAGTGCTATAGGAGTTTGTTCAAATATGTTTAATCCAAACATACCTACATTCTCTCCTTAACTCAATGCCAACAGCAATGGGCAAGTCATCTGTGATGCAATTCTCATAATGGCATAAGAAGCTTTAAGTAGAAGATAAAGAAAGCTGGTGGGCTTTTAACATTGCCTTGATGAAAATGATCAACAGGCCACATTAGTAAACGAATTCATTACACTGCAAATTAATGGGCCACCAAGTACACCTGAGGAAGTAGGAAGTGGCCAGGGCTCTTGTAAGCATGGACTCACAATCTAGTTTCTGTCACTATTATACTCTGAAAAAATTACTTAACCCCTTTTTGCCTCAGTTTCTACAAAGCAAGGATATTAGGAGCTGCCTTACAGAACAAATGTAAAGATTAAATTAGATTTTTAAAGGGGAGGATAAATGTTAAAAACGGTGAAGTGCTGGATAAAGTGTTGTTAGTTCTGATTGGCCTCAATAATCATCTTTGAGTTAAATCTCTATCCAGATATGTGAAATTGGAGTGGCAACTGCTAGCAGTTTACCTAACAAACATGAATATTTCTTTTCTTCTTCTTCCTTTTTTTTTTTTTTTTTTTTTAGACAGAGTCCCAAGCTGTTTGTTGCCCTGGGTAGAGTGTCATGGCATCACAGCTCATAGCAACCTCCAACTTTTGGGCTCAAGCAATCCTCTTGCCTCAGTTTTTCTATTTTTTTAGTAGAGACAAGGTCTCACTTTTGCTTAGGCTGGTCTCAAACTCATGAGTTCAAGCAATCCACCTGCCTCAGCCTCCCAGAGTGGTAGGATTACAGGCATAAGCCACTGCACCTGGTCTTTTCCTTTTTTTTTTTTTAATGAGACAGTCTCACCCCATTGCCCAGGCTAGAATGCCATGACATCAGGCTACCTTACAGCAACCTCAAACTCCTGGGTTCAAGAGATCCTTGTCTCTGAGCCTCCCGAGTAGTGAGACTATAGGTGCCTACTATGACACCCAGCTAATTGTTCTATTTTTAGTAGAGACAGGTTTTTACTCCTGCTCAGGCTGGTCTCAAACTCCTGAGTTCAAGGGATCCTGCCACCTTGGCCTCCCAGAGTACTGAGATGACAGGTGTGAGCCACCACACCCAGCCCAAACATGAATAATTTTTAACATCTTTATTTCTTACTTAACCTTGAACTTAGTGTGAGGCCTCTATGATTTCTATTAGCAGATTTACAATTAGGACTTGTAAGTATCATATGTCATCTTGTATTCTAAGTGTATAAAGTATAATGTGGCAGAATTAAGACAACCTGTCCTCATGTGTTTCCTGTCACCAGCACCACACAATTCAAACCTTCTCATCTCTCCTCCAGATCACTGAAATGGCCTCCTTAACAGTTTCTCCAACATATAGTTCATCAGATCAAAATGGATCTACCTTGCCTGAAAACTTAGAACCAGTTCCTTATGTGTAACACAAAGCCTTCCAAATAGGTCCCCAAAACACCTTTTCAATATTATTTCTCAGAGACACCCCAGAGATAAACTCTACTCCAATTAAATTTATCATCTTGCTTTTCCTAGGACATTCTCTGCGCCATTTTCTCCAGCCTATGCTATCTTCTCCACCTGAAAACCTCTGCACCTACATCCTGTTAAAAAACCACCAATACTTTAAGGAAACTTGCAAAAAATTAAAATGAAGCCATGTCAGTAATAATAACATATCACACAGACAATCACAGGAATTTTAATTTGGTATGCCAGTCAAGACCACAACGTATAGATATCTATGGAACTAGAAAGATAAAGTCAGTCTCTGTTATAGCAGACTGTTTGCATTGTTCCTGGCATAAGAATTTTGGAAAAGCTCCTGACTCCTGGGACTTTACTATACTGAACAAGTAGATGGTACCCAAAAATCTGTCAACTGTGACAATAACTGGCTATCTTTTATGTACAGTTCTCATCACATAAGCTCAATCTAAACTGTGCCAAAACAATCTATCATTTTCTTTTATTTGGAATTTTAATGCAAAACAGGTCTCCCAAAAATCTATCCAAAAGTTGTATTTTCCAGACCTTTGCCAAAGAGACTTCTTAATTGTTTTGTTTTGTTTTTATTTCTTCTAAAACTTTGGTAGAGCAACTGCAAACACATATTACCTTGTGTTTTTGTATCTTCACAAGGGCTTAAAAAAATTTAAAACCTCTCATAAAATGTGGACAAAGAATCCATAGGCAAGAAAATGTAAAGTTAGATTTCAAACCATCTATTTCTCCAAGAGACATTGCCGTAGACTGCCCAAGACAGATTTATTTCGAAAAGCTTTCATTGGCTCCAACCATCTAAAAGTATGCTAGCACAGAGTGATGAACTCAATACATAAAATATTACGATCCCATAAAAGTAACCCTCAGTACAGGCTACATGCAAAAGGGCCATCCTCTGAGGTTAACTAACCAAAATCCACATAAGAGGGTCGGAATTAGCTATCGACTCCTGAGGAGGCAAAGGGAGTCCCAGCAGGAACAACTGCCCTCCTCAGAAAAATAAATGAGCTTTCTCTTTCTCTCCCTCCCCATCCACACCCTGTAGCGGCTACGTAAAAAATATTCAAAGATACTGAATCACAAGATGATTTCCCAAAAGCAACCCAGCCTGCAATGTGATTTGGAGACAATTTGCCACCAACATTGCATTTTCTCTACATCATCAAGGAAGCAGCCACCTGAAATGAAACCAATTTACTTAGCACATACTGAGTGCTTATGATGTATAATGATGTCTTACAAAGATTAGGCAAGACAAGGCAAAGAAACCAACTTCTGTTGAGTACGTGATACGAGGTATTCGGCCCAAAGTGCTTTCATATCTACCTTACTCAACCCCCATGGAACCCATGAACTAATTATTATTAGTTGTATTTTTACAAATTAAAGAACTGAGGTCAAGAAAAATGAAGCAACTGTCCAGGTTTCTCTTTCCTTTCATACACTCACACACAGATTGTGGTCGAATTAGCCAGAATTTGAACCCAGGCCTCTCTACACCAAAGCCTATAACTCTTCTAGTGCACACCCTACCTGCCTGACACACAACTCTCGCCATCGAGGAATTTATTGCCTGGTATATCTGTAACCTCTGAGAATTATAACATATAAAGTATGTAAGTATGGAATCATTTGGTGGTATAATGATGGAAGCAAAGGAATGGTATCTTAAATATAAAAAAGAAAAAGAGAGTAAAGAAAGGGGTGACACTTGTGGCTCAAAGGAGTAGGAGGTGGTGGGTTCAAAACCAGCCCTGGCTAAAAACAGCAAAAAAAGAACAAAAGAGAGAGAGAGAATAAAGAAAGAAACTTTGTGGGCTTTTGGGTTTGGGGGGCAGGGGGGTTTCCAAGACAGAGTCTTATTCTGGTCCCCTGACTAGAATGTCATGGTATTATAGCTCATAGCAAGCTCAAGTTCTTGGTCTCAAGAGATCTTCTTGCCTCAGTTTTTCTATTTTTTTAGTAAAGGTGGGGGTCTTGCTCAGGCTGGTCTCAAACTCCTGAGCAAAAGCAATCCACCCACCTTGGCCTCCCAGGGTGCTGGGATTACAGGCGTGAGCCCCCATGGCCAGCCATTTAGTGGTGTTTTACTGGCACTGTCAATGAACATAGACCTCTCAAACCTCCATCAGAGCTAAATGGCAAGTATTTTTTTTTTTAATGTGAAAAATGATTCCAAAGAATAGCATACCTAGGAAAGACATCTACTTTCAAGATCATCCAGTGAAACTTACTCAAGTCATATTTACCACATTTCTATTCTGTGTTGGTTTCTCAAATGGGAAGGCCCTGGCCATCCAACCCAATCCTCCACTTCTTCAAGAAGTTAAATTTCGCATAATAAATTCATACATTGACCTTTTAAAAAGTATTATCTAGTTTCTTTAAGATTCATATGCCCTTGTCCCATTAACTCTGGTGACATAATAAAACCAAACATCCTAAGTGGTGACCCCACCAAAGCACAGAAGTCCAAGCAACACCAGACAGAAGACAGGCCTCCATGTTCTCGCCTCCCTCAACATTGCCACAGTACTCTGTGGAATCTAATTCACGTTCTTCTGTTTGATTAAAATCACCTTTCAAAGTACATCCTATGGGACAAAGAGACAAAAATCACTTTTAAAAGTACATCCTAAGAACTTGGGGAGCAGGTATGCCCCAAACCTGGCGCTGTGAGGAACAGAGATTACCAGAAGACTTCAGGGTTATGATCTAAACCAGGATGTTGTCACTTTCTTCTCCAACGGAGTGCATTTCATCATCCCTTTGTAACAATTTTGCTTAACTGTATTCGCTCTTAATTTCACGCTCATGAAAGCTTGGATCCATTAATGCCAATGGCAGCTGCTAAACATACCTTTAAATTACAGAGGTTGAACTACATGTGATAGTCAATAATTAACCAATTTTTACATGTAAGAATGGCAACTCCCTATGTATCAAACTAAAAGAACGAACAATCCCAAGGGTTTCTGGTGTGCTAAGATGTCTTTAAGCAGGACTTTTACTCTCTCTGCAGGTCTCAAGGTTTTCCTGAAAGATGTTTCCAGCTGCTCCTTCCAGTCCCACCACTGTAAGTCATGTGTCAATCCTATAAAGAAACCATTAAGCAGAAAAATCCAGTCTTCTTTCGGCAGATAATTCCAAATCCATAGGAAATCACAAGAAGGAAAAAAAAACAAACAAACAAAAAACCAGGACCTTTTAACTTATGAAGGCAATAAAAACATGTTCCAAGTATAAACAGTGTAAATCCTGGTTCTTCCGCCTCAGCGAAGAGGTTTGTGCCATCTCTGCTGAAGAAATTCTCTATCAAGACATTACAGGTGATTTAGCTTCCAAACTAGTTCAGTCCTGTATGGTCTCCACCAAATTGTATTTATGGACTTCCATAAAGCAAAAGCATCAAAGACGTTTCACCTCGGTCCCCGGGCTGGGCTGGCACTGGGGCCAGTGAAAGCAAATGCCTGATCCTTTAATTCCCAGGGCTGCGCCGCTCCCCAGTCAACGCGTCCCCACCTCGCTGGGAAGTGTAAATGCGGGGATTTGGTTTTATCCCCCAGGAGGCACGGTACAAAGACAAAGTATGAAAGTAAAGAACACAGGATAATATGCTAACTCTTGGGAGTGTAACTGTTTACAGTACACATGCTCCCGGCAGGTCCTGCTCTTCCTCTTACCTGGGCTCTTTGGGCTGGCAGCCAGGGGTGCTGTTTAAGAAGGTCGCTTAGGCCTTCTCTCGTGATGGCATAAAAGTAGTTTATCGTCACAAGAACACATCTGTGGGAATGCATAAACGTAGATACACACATGCTCATAACATGCACACACAAGCCTTTTTCTCCAGGCCATGCCTGTTCATTCACTCTGGCCATGATTATAAAGTTTTGGTCACTATTCAAAGAAAAGGCAACAGCAAAGAGAATAAGAACCCAGCTCTCCTCAAATGAAGGGATGGGTAGTAAATAGCCACTAACATCACAAATGGGAGGACAAGAGACACTACTAGGCACATTTTTCAATTATTCTTGCTAAAATAAATAACCTAGCCCGCAGGAGGTCAAGTCTCTAAATCTAATTACACAGAGGGACAGAGGAACAAAAATTAGAGTGTCCGGCTACAAATGATATAGGTAAGGGGGGTACTTTTTTTTTGGAGACAGTCTCCCTCTGTCACTTGGGCTAGAGTGTCGTGGCCTCAGGCTCAGGACTCAAGTAATCCTCCTGCCTCAGCCTCCCAAGTAAGAGGGACTACAGGCAAGCCCCACTATGCCCAGCTCATTTTCCTTATTTTTAGCAGAGACAGGGTCTTACTTTGCTCAGGCTGGTCTCCAACTCCCAACCTCAAGCAATCCTCCCAGAATAGGATTCCAGGTGTGAGCCATGTGCCCAGCCAAGTGAGGACATTTGATGGTAGCAGCATACTGTTCTTTTTTAGCCTTAGTCAAAGCACATTCCCAGTGCCTGAATTCATATAACTAACACTGCTAAGTGGTCATTCCCTCTCAATCTCTAAAGGTATCTCATACTTAGACACCACCACTAGAAACCACCTTTTTATTTCTTTCATTTTTACGGTCTCCCCCTTTTTGTGCTGGATGTGCTGTGGTCAGTGTGGTTAGGATGGCAATTACATTTCCCAGAATTCCCTTCCCTCTAGAATTGTGGTAAGAGTTGCCAAAAAGGAACCCAGGCAAGATTTGAGACCCAAGTGATGGCTTCATCAGACACAGTGACAAAGAGTCACAGAGGAGGCTGCAGGGTCCCAGTTGTCCTTACTTTCCTCTGCTCTCCACTCTCTATAAGCCCCACTAGCCAGAAGTGGCCCCTTACTAGTCACTTGGCCATGGACCCTCAGCAGCTACACAAAGGCAATACCTTCCCAAAGACACCCCATCCACACCCCCTCCACAGCCCTACATGAGGAACCCGAAGTGCTCATCTGCTCAGATTCTCCTGCAAGCTCTGACTTGCCTACCTAGACCTGTGCTTTGGTCGTATCTGAAGTGAATGACTCCTTCTCTGACTGTCTAGCTACACTGTCTGGGCCTTCCTTTTCCTTGCTCACCCCACAATTGTGTGAAGTTCAGCTCCCACAATAAATACCACAGCCCACACTCAGAGTGGCACTGCTGCCCTGCAGAACCATGAATGATGCATCTCCATCACCTCCTGATGCTGGTTCTGCTTCCTACAGCCTCCCAAGATCAATGGTTCTAATCCTCCTCAAGAGGGTCTTCCAAGGACTGAAGGTTGGCATGGTTTCTTAGGGCTGACCTCATTCCTGCGGGCTCTCACACCCAGCCCTTCAGTATGGTTTAACCCCATCCCATGCCTGGGCACTCTCTCTGCTGTGAGCACATGGCTATTCAATCAATTTTATTTATTTAAGTGGAGCTCATTTATACCAGCTTTTTAAATCACTTTTCCTGGTGCTTTATTCCACATGTTCATTGCTTCTTCCAAATAGTCACATTTGGCCAGTATATTTGGGGGCTTTTTGTTTTCTGTTTCGTTTTTGTTGTTGTTGTTGTTTTGAGACAGAATCTCATTCTGTTGCCAGAACAAGAGTGTCTTGACATCAACCTAGTTCACAGCAACCTCAAACTCATGGGCACAAGTAATCCTCTTGCCTCAGCCTCTGGAGAAGCTGGGACCACAGGCACCCCCCCATAACACTGGGTAATTTTTCTATTTTTAGAAAAACATTTTCTATGAGGATCTCACTCTTGCTTAAGCTAGTCTCAAACTCCTGAGCTCAAGGAATCCTCCCGACTCGACCTCCCAGAGTACTAGGATCACAAGTGTGATTCACTGCACTCGGCTGACCACTATGCTTTGAATATCTTGCTCTAACCCACTGGTCCATATATAAGGGCCAAAGACAAATTGCTGCTATTACAGACTCATTTCCAAAGAGTCTCTTTGGGGTATGATTGTCATATCTAAGTTTTCATATGGTCCCAAGTAAATTAATATCTAAATTAAGAGTCTCAGTCAAATTACGTAGTACAGAGACTAAATAAATAAGGCTACACTACACCACCAGTGGCTTTGAAGCTGGAAACATGGGGCATTACTGAAAATAGGAATAAATACTAGGGCAGATGTTTCCACACTGTATACAAGATATAAGACAATGCATTTAATTTTAGATGCCTTAGGTTGAAGGTGCCTAGAGAGACATCTGAGCTGAAGCTGAGTATTCTGAAGTCATTTGCATATAAGTGGCATTTGAATACACAAAAATAGACCCATTCTTTGAAATATAATAAACAGGTAAAAACAGAAAACCACAGGGGCCAAGAACATATTATACTTTGTTTCACAAAAGTAGTGCAATCATCCATTGGGATTCATAAGAGATTGGTTCCAGGACCCCCTGGATACCAAAACCCACAGATGCTCAAGTCCCTAATGTAAAATGGCACAATATTTGCATATAACCTATATATATCCTCCCATATACTTAAATCATCTCCAGATTACTTAAATCTAATATAATGTATATGCTATGTAAATAATACTGTATTGTTTTTTATTTGTATTATTTTTACTGCTTTTTAAAATATTTTCAAACTGCAGTTGGGTGAATCCACAGAGGCAGAACTTGCAGATACAGAGGCCAACTGTGTATTGATAATGTCCACATCATACAAGCATATGATCTTTCCAAAGTTAGCAGCTACTCCTAGCACATTACCATCCCCATGTGACAAGTTAGGGTCAAGGAAGCACACCAGTTTGGATCTCCAGGACTAGGAACCACCTAGATAGTTAAGAAAGCACATAGTTTGATTCTCTTACTATTCCTAAGCCCACTATTAATGAACAAAGAAGATTCTGTTATCTTATAAATGCTACAATGCATGGAATATGGCCCAAACTGTAGAAGTCATTTTATCTAATTTTGCCCCTTTGATGGAATTGGACTTTCTTCCAACATAAATGTTTTTGTATGAAGATCAACATGTAATATACAGATCTTCAAGAGAGACTAGAAAGAACTCAAATGTCCATCATTTGAGGATGGCTTGAATAAACTATGCAGCTCAGAGAGGATGAGAGGTATCTGTATATGCTGGTTAAAAATGAATGCTGAGATAAACTGTACAGTTAAAAAAAAAATTAGCAGGTCAGGCATAGTGGCTCACACCTGTAATCTAGCATTTTTCAAGGTTGAGGCAAGAGGATTTCTTGGAAGCAAGAGTTCCAAACAAGCCTGGACAAAATAAAGAGACCCTATCTATAAAAACAATTTTTTTTAATCAGTTAAGCATAGCAGTATATGTCTCTAGTCCCAGTTACTTGAGAGGCTGAGACAGGAGGATTGCTTAAGCACAGAAGTTTGAGGCTGCAGTGAACTATGATCATGGCACTGCACTTAATCCTGGGCAACAGAGCAAGATCTTATTTCCAAACAAACAAACAACAACAACAAAAACACAAAAATTTAAAGGTAGAGAAAAATATGTATAGAAAGTTAACATTTATCTAAGAAAGTGAGTGTGAAGGGAAAGAAAGGAAGCTCAACTTCTCTAAATATATAATACTTTGTTCTACATAATTTTAAAACAAAATTAAGGCTACTACTAAAACAAAAAAGAAAGATAAGTATTGGCAAGGATATAGAGAAAGGGGAACCCCGTACACTGTTGGTGGCAATGTACATTAGTAAAGCCATTATGCAAAACAGTGAGGAGGTTCCTCAAAAAGTATAAACTAGACCTACCATATGATCCAATAATCCACTACTGGATATATAATGCAAAGGATTTTAAATCAACATATCAAAGAGATATCTGCAGTAGCATATTCATTACAGCATCATTCACAACAGCCAAGATATGGAATCAACCTAAGTGTCAATCAGCAAACAAATAGCTAAAGAAAATATGGTATATATACACAATAGAATATCATTCAGCATTAATAAAAGGAGGAAATCTGTCCTTTGCAGCAACACAGATGAACCCTGAAGACGTTACGCTAAGTGAAATAAACCAGGCACAGAACAACAAATACCACATGATCCAACTTACATGCAGAGTGTAACAAAGTCAAACTTACAGAAATAGAGTGAGGCTGTGAGGGTGGAGGAATTGGGGAGATGTCAGACAAAGGAAATAAAATTTCAGTTGGGAATAAATTCAACAGATTATTGTATATTATATGATGACTAAAGTTATCAAACATCAAGATAATCCAATAGTTATCATGTAGAAAGTATTCCAAGAAATAAATGAAGACAAATGATAGAATAACTCAGATCTAGACAATGGTTATCAAAGCTGCTAATGTCACAAAAAGAACAAATACCATGAGTACCTTATGAAGAAGAGTTTGATTTTTTTGTCTTTTTTTTTTCTTTTTAGTGGTAAAAAAAATTTATGAATAGTATGATAGGTGTCTGTGTTTTCTTGAAAATAATCCAGGAAGGGGGATGGGAGACCAAGGAAGTAAGTGGAGATATAGCAAAAACAGAATTGGCCATGAATTGATGATTATTGTCAATAGGAGATGGATAAATGGGGGTTCATTGCACTGTTCTCCCTACTTCTGCATATGTTTGAAATTTTCTATAATAATTTTTTTAATTAAGGTTCAAAGCCAAACTGCCTGTATTTGAATCCTAATTCAGTTACTTAATAGCCAAATAATTTTGGGCAAATTAAAGCAAGTTGTATAACCTCTTGGTAACTCAGCTTCCCCATCTATAAAATAGGAGGGATATAAATATTTAAGTCACTACTTCAATGGGTTGGAATGAAGATTAAATGAGGTAACACATATAAGGTATCTACAACAATTCCTGACATATAATAAACACTTAAATGCTAACTATTATAATTTTTAAGGTCCACAAAATTGGTTGAAACCAACAAGAATTTCTGGGCATTCAAACCTGTAAGATGGGTCCAAGAGAAATTGTTATTCCTTCTTCCTGGTGAGGACTACAATATAAAGCCAACAACCTCCTTCTCCCACATACTTACGGCTAAGGAGACTTCAAAGACTGACCATCCTTTCAATTCTCAACATTTTGACACTTGATTGCTCCCAAAGAAGTGGAGGCTTCAGGTCAATTCCACTTCCTTATCTCTACCAGCAAGGGACAACTACTCTTTTTCCTCTCTCAACACCACCTCTAGGGGGCAGCCCATAAGTACCTCACTGAGAGCTTGTAGTGTAGTTTAGCAGAAAACACAGTGGACAGGAGTCAAAAATTCTAGATTCTTATC
The DNA here is from genome assembly GCF_000181295.1 of Otolemur garnettii. Classification (NCBI taxonomy): domain Eukaryota; kingdom Metazoa; phylum Chordata; class Mammalia; order Primates; family Galagidae; genus Otolemur; species Otolemur garnettii. Next base: position 1,937,021 of record NW_003852488.1, on the reverse strand, counting down.
CTGCCTCTGTTTCTGAATAAGCTGTATACAGCCTTAGGCATCACTTGGTCCTTCCAGAATTTAAGTAACATGATGTTGACATTTTTGGAACTCTTGTCTGGAAATTCCCTTTAGAAACTATTAGAAAATTCTTTTGAGCACCTTCGCTAATAGTAAATCTTCAGCCTTTGAGCATCTTTTGCTAATATATGTGGTTAAAGTCATAACCACATACAGCCAAGATTATTTGAATAAGGTAGATAGTAAAACTGTCTTTGGTTTAAAACCGAGATGTAATTATTAGTAAGGGAGATTAAATTTCTTTTAAGATGCATGCACTAAGGCCAGGCACCATGGCTCATGCTTGTAGTCCCAGCACTTTGGAAGGCCGAGGTGGGTGAACTGCCTGAGCTCACAGGTTTGAAACCAGCCTGAGCTAGAGTGAGAGTCCATCTCTAAAAGTAGCCAGTGTTGTGGCGGGGGCCTGTAGTTCCAGCTACCTGGGAGATTGAGGCAAGAAAATTGCCTGAGCCCAAGAGTTAGAGGTTGCTGTGAGATATGATGCCAGGGCACTCTACCAAGAGTGACATAGTGAGACTCTGTCTCAAAAAAAAAGAAGCAGCAGCAGTGTGCACTGGCTTTTTAAAATATTTTAAAAGAAAAGCAGTGACAGAAGTCTCAGATTAAATGTTAACAACTTTTTTAGATGTCTGCCTTAGAAATTTTGGGGGGCATATGTTTATTAATTTTTCTTTAAACCAAGTTCATTACTTCTAAATCACACCTAAGTCTTCTATTTATAAAATACATGAATAGATGGATTCCATCCCTTGTGTAGATATAGCCATTTAGGTAAATTTACAAATCAAAAAAATCATTAAATTATTCATTTTTCAATTAAACAACTTAAAGACAACTCAAAAGTACAAGTAGACGCTAGTTATGTTTCACCATCTGTGAAATGGAACTAATAATAGTGTGTCCAGCTCTAAAGCTGTTTTAAGGATTAAATGAGTTAATATGTGTATTTAGATCAACTAGCTCATAATAAAAATCCCATAAAAGTGTTAGATACTATTACCCTTATTAATATTTATTTCACTGTTTCTAGTGCTCAAAAATGTAAATATCTCATTTAGTTTCATTTTTTGTTCATCCAGCAAATACAGATTCATATCATTGACTATGCACACATTTTTGAGGATCTGGTTTCTTCTATATTTAGGCAGGGCATTCTTATCTAGATAGATAAGCCTATATGCAAATAATTGGTTCCTCTATAAGGGCTCTAACACATTTATTAATTAAGGGATTACTAAATAGTTTAGGTTTTCAAGAAAATACAAATATCTATCAATTGATAAATATTTACAACATGCCAACTACATCTAAGGCAATATGTTAGGAACTGTGGAAATATAGGAAAGAAAAGGCACAAGCCTCATCTTCAAGAAGTCTGCCAGTTGAAGAAAGGAGAGAAATTTGCATATGCAGATAGACTATTTAAGGCAGCACATCATAAGTGCTACGTGACTGTCAGCCAGGGGTGTCCAACCTGCAGTCCTCAGGCTGCATACAGATTATTTGAGGACTGTCTTATTTATCTATGGTGTAAGATGTCATGAAAAATATGCATGGAGTTTGTTTGTTTGTTTGTTTGTTTGCTAGTTAGCTTCCATTAATGTTTGTGTATTTAAGGTCTTTTCCAATGTATGGCAGAAAAGAAAAAAGGTTGGACACTCCTGAACTGATATGGTGTAGGCAGAGAAGTTTCTGGGGGCTAGGATAATTTGAATATTCTTTCAAAGAGAGTGGACTTGAGCCAACGCTTAAGAAATGAGTAAAAGCCAAAGCAAAGGGAAAAGGAGAAGGGTGTGAACAAAAGTAAAAGGAGATTTGTAGCAGACACTGGGAGGTCTGTGCTGCCTTAGTAGAGAACTGGAATAAGGAAATACTTGCGGAAGAGAATGTTAACACAGGTATGGATACTTGCAGACCAACCTAAAGAAATTCAGTTTTATATTATCGGCAATACAAAGGGAATAGGAGTTTTTGAACAAAACTTTGACACAAGTTGAGAAGTAATTTAAGAAGAAAATGCCTACATTTGGGGTTTATTCTGTCTCCTATGGCTGATATATCTGCAGATATGGGCATCTAGGATTCCCTTCTCACCTATTTTCCAGAATTGCGTGGTCCATTTGCCCGTGTTTATAGCACCTTTGGTTCATATAAGCCCTAAGATTTAAGCTCACCTTTCCAGAAAAGAAAACCGAGGTAGCAGGCATGAGATTTGACACAAATAATTCATCTTATACACAGACTATGTTGCCAAGGCCTCCTTCTAAATTTGGTTCTGACATATTCACAGGCTAAAAGACAGACACTTCTGACTCTCTCCCTTCAATAGACAGTTATAGAAAGAGAGAATGATTGCTTTTTACTTTCTCCCCCATTAGTGTTTTTTCACTGATTATATAAATGCATGTTTATTGTCAAAAATTCAAATGCACCAAAGTTTGAGGATGAAATCACCTGGAATCCCAGCCCCTCTCACAGAACCTCTGTTAATATATCAGAGAGCCCCTGTTAAGCATCTTATTGCACATGTGTGCATACATACACACACATGCATATATTTTGCAATTTCAGTCATGTGTTGGTAATGTGAATATCACTATTTAAGTCATTTTTTTTTGTTCTTTTCCAGCTTTCCCTTCTCCTCTTTCCCACCACTCAATCCTGTTCTTCATACAGTATACAAGGTCTTGACAGGTTCTCCAACTCATCCTAGAAAAAGTGCTACACATTCATACCTCATTTGGTCACCTTCAGAGTGCTCCCCTTGGGAAGCTGTGCACTGATGCCAGTGCCTACTCTAACCCTATAAAGCAATTTTGGAACTCTTTCTGGAATGGCCATCAGAGCTATTATCATATTACCCTTGATGTTCTAAATTTCATCAAAATATCTTCCTCAATATTCCCTTTACTTTTAGGTAAAGAAAAAAGTCAATGGGAACCAGATCAGGTAGTAGGGAGGGTGTTCCCGTATAGTTTCTTCTTTACTAGCTATAAACTCCCTCACAGACAGTCCTGTGGTAGCTCTTTGCTTTTTGTTCATCATTGAGCACTTTGGGAACCATTTTTGCACATACTTTTCTCATGCTAAGATTTTCAGTTAAGATTTTCCTAACTGGCTTGGCACCTGTATCTCAGTGGTTATGGCGCCATGCACTGTGGCTTATGGGTTCAAACCCAGCCCAGGCCAGCTAAACGACAATGACAACTGCAACAGAAAAACAACTGGGCATTGTGGCAGGCAACTGTAGTCCCAGCTACTTGGGAGGCTGAAGCAAGAATATCTGCTTAAGCCCAAGAGTTTGAAGTTGCTGTGAGCTATGACACCACAGCACTCTACTGAGGATGACATAATGAAACTGTCTCCAAAAAAAAAAGGATTTTCGTAACTGCTTCTCTATCAATGTTTACTTGGTCTCCTGATAGTCAGCTGATGATTTTGGCACACAAGTCAATGAATTTCTGCAATGTTTTCATTAATCATTACTGCCCCCCCCCACTCTCTTCATCAGTAATGCTTTCTCTCCCCTCAGAAAAACATTTCATCCATTTGTACACTGCTGTTTTCTTCATGGCATTATCCCCATAAACTTCAACTAACATATCCCTGATTTCAATCCCCCTCTTGCCACATTTAACAAGAAACTTAATGTTTGTTCATTGCTCAGATTCAAGCTCCAGCATTCTCATGGCAGCACACAACGACACACAAAAACAATAGAAAATGAGACTCAGCAAGACACTGCCACCAGTCAACATAAACACAGCTGTGAGACACTGATCTACCAAGGTTATAAAACCTTACTAAGCTGTTCATACTGCACTGTCAATGTGAACACATAGTGGCAAGTTCATGAATTTACTTAGCAGATTAGTATATGTCTTCCATAATTTGTGCTTTTATAAACACAGCAGCAAATACATACTGCATACAGGATTTTTATTGTCATTGTTAGACAATAGAAAAAGATTTAGAAAAGGAGAATCTCTTTTCTAAATTTTCTAAATCTCTTCTAGAGTTACAATAGATTTAGAAAAGGAGAATCTCTTACATGTACTTCTCTCCATCACCTGTTGCCCACTAAGTTGAATCACGGAAGTGCCTCCAAGTTAAGTGATATTTAAGTCATTCTCTTTACTGTGTCAAGAAATAAGAATAACTAATGTTTACTGAGTATTTACATGTACCAGGCATTGTTCCCAAATATGTTGCCTGTGTTATCTCCTTTAACTCTCATAAAAACCTTATGAGATTCATATCATTAACGTGCTCATTTTATGAATGAGAAAACTGAGACAAAGGGGCTAAATACCTTTCCCAGGGCTGTTCATTGCATTTAAGATGAACACAGGATTAAAGCCCAAGCATCTGACGCTAGAGTCATGCCATTAAACCCTGCACCATATAGCTTGGCTCAGGAGTAGTGGCGTTCCCAGCCCCTAACTAATGGGCATTCTCTTTGATTCCAGTCTTTAGCCACCATAGTAATGCTGCAATAAATATTCCTCAATGTAAATCCTGATCTATGAGTGCTTTTACCTCTTTAATTCAATCAATATTTGCTGAGTGTCTATCAAGTACCAGGGTCAACTCTGGATGCTGGAGGAGATAGACAAGGTCCTTGTTTTTCATGGAACTCACATTCTGGTGAGAGAAGACAATACATGAATAAATGAACCAACAAAGCAGTTAACAAATGAACAAGAAAAACAGGATATAATCATTCGTCACATGCAGAACGTTAAAATAGGATAGAATGATGAAGAGCCACTTGGTGGTAACTGCAGGTATTTTTTATATGGTACAGATTCCCAAGAATGAGATTGCTAGGTTGAAAAGGATATGTATATTTTTAGTTTAATTAATTATTGCCACTTTGCTTTCCAAAAGACTGATTTCCAATTTCTACCAACTATAGACATACAGCTTTTAAAAATAAGCTTTTTTTGGTTTTTTTTTTTACACTAGGAGAACTTGAAAAGATTCTTTAAAAAAAAAA
>NW_003852488.1:1907286-1920855 GCF_000181295.1 Otolemur garnettii | reverse complement strand
CCACCCCCGCAAGTGGTTCTGATCTAGTGGACACCAGGTGATTCTGATGTTGGACATCCTCAAACCACATGGAAAAACCCCAAATTAGAAAGGAAGAAGAATCAGGAAGGGTAAAGCAGAGAGGCAGGGAGGACAGCTACAGACACTCTAGGAAATGCAAGGACCAAAGGTTAGTAGCAGGACCAGATCAAAAGAGAAGAGAGCTTGCTAAAAGCCTGGGGGTGGCTTGAAATCCAAAGCTGCAGGGAGGACAAGGACTCTGAGAACTCTAACAAGGCCCCAGCTGGTTAGAGGTTCAGTAGACAGGTAGAAGGACAAGATTATTTGCTTTATGCTATTAAATACTCAAATTCTATTAAAAAACGCAACATGCAAGCATTTTTAAAATTATATTACGCCAATATGATGTTCAAGTGAAAGTATTCTCAAACCCAGATTAGTCCAAGCTTCTTTCAGAAAAGAAGTTTCATTCATGCTGTGTAAGTAATTGGCTGCCTGGAGCCCTGCAACCAAATCATCGGGGTCCATGCAGAACTAACACCACCCTCTGTATACTGATCATAACGGGCTGGTTGTTTGTAATCACCCATGTCTTCCCCTGCTTACTAACATTACCAACCCAAAGCATGAACATAACTAGAAGAGCTCAGATTGCAAAGAAGACCTCCATCCCATTCAGAAATCCAAGGAGCCACTCAGCTCGGTGGCATCAAGTCACCATGTGGGTGATGACTGGTGACAAGTGAGGGGAGTTCAGAACACTTCCCAGCAGGACAAATTCTCCGTGCCTTTAGAAAAGCCTTCCCCATTCCCATCCCCACTCACTGGACCATGACCACCCCTCTGATGACAACCCCCCAAAAATTGCATTTATACAGTAATTGTTTTAAAGAATTAAAAGTAATTGGTACTTTATAAAGAAGGCAATACTAAGATCCACAGAATAAAAGCAAAAGGATAAAAATTTATAGAAATGAAGATGTCTAGGGAGATTCAGCAGGTGACTAATAGGATTTCTAGGAAGAAAGAATAGAGAATCATGACAGAAATTATCAAAGAAATAATGTGAGAAAATTCTCCATCCCTGAAAGATGTAAGGAAGGGCCCCTTAACTGAGGGGCATATTGAATAACATAAAAGATTCACCACAAAGCATGTCAATGCCAAATCGAAAAGATCCTAAAAGCTTTCAAAAGAGAGGGAAAGGCTACAGATAAAGAACTAGTAGTCAGAATTGCTATTGCACCCCTCAGCAGCACACTGTCTGTGAAGGAGCTGCTTTTACCTAGGTGCACTAGAAACTTTCTCCACAAGGCCCGGTGCTCAGGGATTTTAAATTCTGCTGCCTGAGTTCACAGCCCCTTGCCTTCATTCTTAAGCTTTTGAGCACCTTAATTATTAACCCTGTTTATGGTCCACATCACCCCCATCTAGTTCGCTCTCCTTTCTATATTTGCATTGTAAATTTTTCTCATAGACTCAGGGATACCAGATATGACTCTTATATCACTCCTGGATCCATGGGCAGCCCCCACTTAGATTATTTTACTCAAATACCAGATCTGAGTCAGGAAAGATCAGGTGGGGCCAGGACTCAGAGCAAGAGGAAAATAAGAGAATTGGCTACCAAGAAATGCCTCTGGACCAGAACTGAATAGCTGTGTGCTGTGCCCATGTTTGAGCTCACCAAGGTGATGACTACATAGGAATTCTGGGCAGAAGCCCTTTCAGGAAATGTGTATTTGCCTGGAATATCATCTTTGTCACAACTGTCAGGATCCTTAATCCCAAGAGTGGGAAAAAATTTCTATGGGGTTTAGGGTTCAGCAGAGAAAAGAACCTATTGGCTTGCTCCATCATGAGACACAGTCCCCTAAGTAACCAACATAGGAAGCCCAAATAAGCATCTGAGACATTAGGACATCCTAGGCCTTATGATAAGAAAAATTAGGTAAACTTAATATTCACTTGGAAATATACAATAGACTCTTCCCCAAGCTGGAGTTGTTTGTTGGAAAAGTCAACATGTCCAAAACCTAACTCTAGGAAAGAAGGACCTAGGGGTCCTTCCAACTTCTCTGTTGTAGTCAATGGAATCACCAGCATCCCTTCCACATGGTTCCCAAATTAGGTTATGATCATTGTATCCTCCAGCTACCTTAGGCCAGAGGTCATAATCCTATCCAACCTAGAGAATTGTGTTGGGCCTCCTCTGCACAGGAGCGTTCTGTCTGCCACCCATCTTCCCGTGGTCACTCCAATTCAGGGCCATATTCCCTCATCTAGACCACAGTTTCCCATCTGCTGCCACTAAATAAATGAACACAGTGCAGGGTCCCAATCTTTTCACACCTGTAGTGGAGCCCCTAGCTGACTCTTAATATCCCTTTTCCCTTCCCAATAACAGAACCCTGACTTTTAGTTAGTCACTTTCCTACCCAGAATAACGTCTACATTGTGACTAAATTTTGGCCAATGAGATGCAAAAACATGAGTTGTGTGGGGCTGCTAGAAAGGCTTACTCAGCTGAGATGCCTGCCCCTTTGCCATTCTCTAAGTCCTTCTTTCTGCTATCTTGCAAAGCACACATGGTGGATGGAGTCCAGCAGCCATCTAAGACCATGGGGAAACTGTGAGGATGGAGCGCTGCTCCACTAGAACAGTAACGCAGGAAAACAGGCAAAGCAGAACAGAAAAGTAGGAAAACAGGAGAAGCCTGGATCCCTGAATACTGCATGGAGCTTGCATGCCTACTCTGAATTGCCCATAGGAAATAACTCCTCTGTACTTCAGCCACTGTTTCTCAGGTCTCTGTGAACTCACAGCTGCATGCAAATCATAAATGCAAAATTTTCCTCTCAAAAGTCATTGGTGGTGGCAGTGCCCGGGTAGGATGCCAGCCACATACACCAAGGCTGGCATGTTCAAACCCTGCCCGGGCCAGCTAAAACAATAATGACAACTGCAACAAAAAAAAATTAGCCAGGTGTTATAGCAGGCACTGGTAGTCCCAGCTACTTAGGAGGCTGAGCCAAGAGAATCGCTTAAGCCCAAGAGTTTGAGGTTGCTATGAGCTTTGACACCATAGCACTCTACCCAGGGCAACAGCTTGAGACTCTGACTCAAAAAAAAGGATCATCGATGGCTCCCAAATTCCTATAAAACAATGTCCAGATGCCTTGGCCCAACACCCTTGGCAGTATCAAGTCTGACTCTCAACTTCCACTGCTTTCCCTTGTGCAATTTATAATCCAGCCAACCTAAACAGCTATGATTCCCCAAGGAACATGGCCATCGCTAGCTGTCTTTAGCAGAAGTAGAGATCACTGAAGCTGAAGAGGAAGAGGATCTCACCAAACCTCTAGAGCACAGGCTTTAGAACAGTTTTTAATCTGTGAATCTCTCTTTCTGTTCCTTAAATATCTTACACAAAACTCCAATATATGTAAAGATAAAAATCAGGCTGCCTTGATTAGAAAACCACCACTCAGGTCCAAATTTTTATATCCTTAAAGTTGATGAAACCAAGGCTCACCTGGGTGGGAGTTGGTGTGATTGAACCGAGGCTGGTTAGTAGCACTCCCAGAACTAGAACCTACATTTCCCAGCACCTGCTCTGTTCTGTCCATTATTTTTACCAGAAAGTGGTGCAAATAGATGCTCAATAAAAGCAAAACTAAGGAGCAATTCTTCAGGTGCCTACATTTCTAGTTAAAAGAAGAGGGACTTATACTAACCAAGGACTTCCAGGCCTTCTTAATCCCTGCCAACTGGGTTGACTAAGGATACAACATAAAGAACAGTGTCCTGGAGTTAATTACTATTCATCTGGAATTTTCCAAACATCAGAACATTTCCAATGCAGACCCATGCCCAAAGGAGCTGATGTAATTAGCCTAGTATCCGGAGAAGTGAGATTATATAGCAGGTCAAAGGATGTGTCTCCCCATGGTACTCATAAAATCCTATTGGCTGGTGTTCCACACTATTAAAGAATATCAAAATGTTGGCTTACCTGGGAAATCACATTCTGTTTGGTGCTTTAGTCATCCTGTGGGAGTTCAGCAACCATATGTGGCAAGTTGAGTAGAGGATGTGTGTACTGTAAGCCCTGCCTTTGGCGTACTGGGAAAACCCCGACTCCACCTGACCGCATTTAAGGAAAGTCTTTGCCCTGTTTAAAGCAGAGAGCAAACTTTTCATTGAATGTTACAGAAGGAACTTCGGAGATCATCAAGTCCCACTTCATCAAGGTGAAATTCTGCTTTGATATTTAACTGTTTTGAATTACATCTCTTCTCTCTGTTCAGATAATAAAACCACAAAGGACAGGACAAAGTGTGTGCCACAAGATTAATGCTGCCTAAGGAGAAATTAACTGGAACTGACTGTTGAGCGCAGAAAAGACAGAGGAAGGAGAAGAAACAGAACTTGTGTGGGATCCCAGGGGCAGTGGTGGCTGATGAAAAGTTCTCACAGATGACGCTAGGCAGTGTCTGTCTCTGTGTCCCAGAGAGCCGGCAGGAAGAACAGAACAGCAGTGGAGTGCAGGAGGTGGAAGGTAACTGGCTTCTCCCTGGCTTGGACATTAAGGGATTGGGGCCCCAGGTGCAGCTCATTCCTTTGGAGTGGAAGCGACCAGTATTCACAGCCTGACCACCTGCTGGCTGTGTGACCTGGAGCAAATGACCTCGCTAGAAGGTCTGAAAAATGGCGGCGATAATATTTGTATAGTGCCTACTTGACAGAGGTGTTATCAGGAATAAAGGGAAGAAAGTATGATCACCTTGTACACACAGATACTCATCACTCCAGCTAAACCATACATAGCTTAAAAGCAGAGACCATGTCCTTACTTCCCCCACAGCAGGCAGAATCCATACTAGACGGGTTAAAAGTGTTGGTTGATTTATTAATGGGCCCTGGAAGAAGAGGCTGAGCTCATTAGATTACATGTGACAGCATGTTCCTTCCACTCAAAGAACTACCTACAAGCCCTTTATTTGGGGAGAAAGCAACAAATCCTTGCGCCTTTCAAAGTATATCAAAGTGTCCCCTATTCTCCCCCATTTCACAGATCAAAGACGAAAGCCGTCAGGGGCAAGCAAGGGACCAGGAGAGCCAGGGACAGAGGGGCAGAGGCCGAGGCCTGCAGCTCAGGCTCCTGCCAGGGCGGCTCTGCCCTCCCCGCGTGAAGCCTCCGCGTTCAGACTTGTGCTGCAGCTGGGATGAAACCAGCTCCACCTTTTCCTCCCCGATGGCGCTGCCTTTGTCTTGCAGCTTAGTTCACACCGTAAAACCCCACGGCCAGTCGTGCCTTTTCATTTGTAATGATCAAAGTGGTAGCTGTCTGATGCAGAAGCATGCACCCTTTTAATAAATGTATGAGTTAAAATTCAGATTCAGAACAGTCCTGCGGCTTCACCTGTCCCCTAGTTCTGTGAATAAGGTGTGCATTTCCCCGGGCCCGCGCGGAAGGTCACGTGGCCGCGCGCTCGGCGCAGCAGGCCGCCGCCTATCCCGTCTGGGGAATCAGGTTACCTGGAATGTCGGGCCACTTCTCCGCTTCTGGGTAGAGGCCGGAAGGACTGGGTGCGGGGAGTGGAGGGCTGTGGGGAGACTGGGTGGAGAAACCAGAAACGCTGGGTGGAGGAAAACAAGTTTCCTTTTTTAGGGCACCCGTGCTGCAGGCACGTGTAGTTGGGGACTAGGCGGAAGTGGGGAAATGCCAGGTACTTTTATGTGTCTTAAAACAAAGAAGAGGGGGAAGGTGCCTTTTTTTTTTTTTTTTTGCGTGCATATATACGTGAAATGCATACCTGAAGGTATACTGGGTGGGAACCTAAGTCGTTGGCAACTGCACCCTAGTGGGGCAACTCAGAAGGGTCATTGTATAAGCAGTGGCTGCTGAGAAGGGCTGTATAATAGGTGTATTATGGAATGCACACCTGGCTGCCGCTGCAAGGCCAGGAGGAGAAAACCTGCTTTTATAGAGTCATCCCGTGAGCAATAGGATGAAGGTCTTCCGCTGTGTCAGAACCACACTGTGCACAATATACAATTCCAAGCATTGTGCAAGGTCTTCACTGAGCCCCACATAAGCCCAAGTGTATGTGCCAACCATTTACCAGCCACTGGGTCTTCTCAATGTCCCCACAGCTTTTCCTTAAGAAGAAGGGAAAACAACTTTCACTCTGGTCTACGATGTTTGGGGAAATCAGACACCAACAGGCGAGTTCCTGTAGGGTTTGCTTCCAAATTTACAGTAGGTGATCTGGAAAAAGGAGACAGCTGAGGCTATCCCTGGAGGAAGGCAGACACCTCTGGAAGGGAAGTAGGGCACCTTCGAAATTAAACCTGAACTGGAAAAAGGGAGAAAAATCAGATAATATCCTTTCTGCCATCTCCTAATATCTTGAGGAGTTCAAACGTTTTCCAAGCCCGCGGCACTTGGCAATTATAATTACACAGTAAAATACCTAAGGTTAATGAATAACCTCTAAAGGAAGTTACTTCACATAATGAGAGCAATTTCTCTGAACTAATGTTAATAATCAGGCCTGTAATACTCTGAGAAGGAAATGGTGGCAATTGGCAAATGGAACCCTGTTGCTTGGTAACAAAACCTGAGGTATGAACATTTTCTTTACCTGCCGGGAAAGGGTGGGTGGAAAGAGCACGGTGGAAATGCTGGCTGCTTTCCGTAGCCCATGGCTGTCCAGCAGCCGGAAAGTGGAAGCATATGTGGCAGATCGTTTTGTTAGCAGAGAGAAGTTGAAGGGGGAATAATTCCCCCAAGCATTACTTAGCAGCACAGTAAAGGAAATGGGGTGTAATCTGTAAAGAGGCTGAAGGCAACCTAGTTCACATGACCTGGTACAAATCATTGCTCAACAAATAGAACTTTTCAGCAAAATCCACCTCAGAGCTAAATCTTCTTCCCTACCTCTCTGATTCTGTTTGTAACCCGGGAGATCCATACACTTTGATCTTCCTGTCTGGTTTTTTCCGTGTTTTGGAGCAACTATGGTGTTTGAGAGATGAATTAGCAAAGGAATGCAATTAAGACAACTAACGGTGGGATGTTCCTTGTAGAGGAAAACTTTACGCATTTGAACTGTATTGAGTTGGGTAATTATTGGCAGTCTGAATTGAAAGCGTCTAGGAACAACTTCTTCAAGCAGGTCGTTCATCAGCAGGAAATAGCCTACAACAAGGTCATTATTACCTTCAAATCATTACAGGAGCATATTCCGCAAAAGGCTGAGATAAAACTGACTTTATAAATCCCCGTTTGTTTTATGGCAGTGGCTCTGAAGTCTGCCAGCAGCTTATCTATATCACCTCCGCTGATTTTTAAAAATGCAGATTCTATCCTTTAAATTCTTCATGGATGTTCTGATCATCAATCAAGTGTGGGAACCACTGCTCTACATTACGTTGCCTAGTTTTTTGGTTTCAACCAAAGGCAGAAAGTGAGAGTGAATCATTTTTTGTACCTGGAGTTTCATATATTTTTATTTTTGCCCTAAAAGAAATTGAATCCAGACATTTAAAAAGACAACTAAATATACTCATTCCAAGTGCATTATTTTCTTATTTTATGTTTAATATTTAAAAAGCTTTAAAACAATTTAATGCCCAGACTTTCTGAGTATACCAGTACCAGGTAATTGAAACTATTTACTGAAGTACTAAACTGTAGCATCTTCCTAAGTAGCCAAAATAAAATCATCTGCCACCGGAGATGCAAGACTCACTTTATGCAAAACCACATAATAAGCAATGTTTCTTTCGTACTCTTGATTATTTTTGCATGGAGCTCCTTATGAAGAGTTGGTCACTGCTTTTTAGAAGCCCTGGGTAGACTTTCTTCTTCCAATTTTCTTTTTACCCCAGGCTCCCTCTGATTCTGTCTTCAACCCTTTGATTTCTTTAATAATAATAATAATCCTATATTATTTCACTATCTGTCTTAGTGGACTAATGTTATTTTGGCCAAATAAGAAACATGTACCCTTATTAATAATGGCCCAGGGGAGAGGGAGACTTGATTCAAAGGGATGACTCTAGAATAGCAGATTAGGGTTCTGGCCCTATAATGTTATCTTACACAAAGACTGGGCCCTGATTCTCTACATTAAGAATGCACAATGCAAGGAATTATATAATAAATAAAGACTTTTTAATGTGACCAAGGAAATGAAAACCATCCACTAAAAAAAAAATCATCAAAATAATTAAAGATAAACACTATCAGAATATGTGGATCACCTGAGCCACAAGAAATGGGTGCCTCACAAAGGATAGAGCTCATGACTGAACAAAAGCCATTTCTCATCCTCCAAATTCCATAAATGTCATGTTTAGAAGCCAGAATTAGGTTTGCCTTAAACCCAAATCTTAATTTACAGGGAAGTTATTTTAAAAAGAGATCACAATTCTACCCTTAACTCCATGCTAGTAGGAACCTCTGAGCATCTCCACTATGGAACTAATAACTCTCTTGGCATTTAGAACAATAGTCCTCATCCCCAGTCCCGCCCCTAAAGACACACAACACCTTAAAGATTCCATGGAAATTCTGATTCCTGAACTGCTTGGACTGAGGCTACCAGCAATGTTGGAAGCTGTGAGAGCTGTTGACCCTCACATTTCACAGTTTGAATGTGAACATCGCAGAATGTGATTGGCCAGGCAAAGGAAAGTTACCCTTTCCTGAACCCTCCTGGCCACCCAACAAACTCCCGATGTCTCACAGGGCAGGTGTCGGTGATTCCAAAGACTCATGAGATATTGTGATAGTGTGCCTTATCTGTCTCTGGCATTGGAATATAAACTCTTTGAGGACAGGAAGTGGGTTTTACTCAACTTCACTTTCCAGGGTTGAGCTTAGTACCAAGTACATCAAAGGGTCATATACTGATGATTAATGAATACATAAAGATTACATTGTCAAAGACCAGAGCTAAAACAGATTTTATTTATCTATGAAAAACAGATTTTATTCAGGACTATTGCAATTAGGGGGCAAAGACCTCAGGATAAAACTGGGCTCAATCCTTAACATACGCAGAGTAAGTGGGAATTCATAGCCAAGGAGCAGAGTGGCGGGTTGGCGAATGAGAAACTAGTAAGAGGGCACATCAGAGTAAGGGGAGATTCTAATGAAACTGACCTAATGGGATTTTGCTGAGAACAGGCCAGGGAGATCAGACATCACCTGGAGGATGATGAAGATGAGGAACCCAATTAGATATCAAGGGTGATCAGGTATGGAACATGAGGGATTCTTGATAACCTGACTTAGCCAGATTCTTGCAAAAATTGTATAAGGAAGTGCACAGGTGGGCCGAGTAGAAATTTCAGGAGTCTGTCTAAAGTTTGATCAAGGAAAGAATTTTTGTCCAGATCTGTGCCACTAATGGTTGCTATCTCTGTATTAAGCATTATCTTCCCATTGTTTTTCTTTTAAAGAGAAGACAAAATACGAGTGATGCACTTAGTCCCTGATACCTTACTATAAATTGTTACAGCTGGTGATTCTTTTCTGATTAGAGGCTCTGATGGACTTCAGAATATGGGCCAAGAAAAGGGGCACAAATCTCAAAGTAAATAATGAAGAGAGGCCTTGTTTTGCCAATATTCCCCTCTGTCCACAGGTTGATCCCAAAGAATTCCAGTTCCTTCCTACCCCAAAGGATAGGAGGTTATGCAGTGGCTTTGTGATTTGGTGGAAATGAGTTTGTCCCATAATCTACCCCTAGGATGCTGAAAACAAAAGCTACACTCTACCTGGGCCTAAAATAAGATGGAGTAATTTCTTGGTATCTTGTACTTATCTTGTACAAAAACACACTATTCCAAATAAACGTGGTAATCCTGGAACTGGATTAACCTATATAATATGTGTAGGTCCACAAGGAGAGTGAGATCAGTATGGACAAAGTCCAGAGGTTTAATCATGAAATCTTGAGTCAAGATACACCTTTGTCAAATTTCTGGTTCAGTCATTTACAGTTTGGATGGAGTTGGGCTGGTAACCTAAGCATCAGATTTCTCGTTTGTAAAATAGTAACAACCCTGCTTTCTTGCAGGATTGTTGAGATTCAGCAATTACATACACAAAGCAGCCAGCCACATGGGGAGGTATGATGCTTTTCTCATGTGCTTAATGAATGTGCATGAAATGGAATGGAACATGCTAACATATTTTGGAATCTCTCTGGCCCAGACAGCATAGCTCAGGGCTTTCACTCCCAGGATACACAGCCTGCTTTGGGCTCTTCATTCTCAATTCATAAGAGAGCATTATATTTTGCTAAAAGTTGAGTCTTCATAACACAAAATGAGAGATACAAATACTGTCCCATTAATTTGATCAATAAGCATGGTTAAACCCATAGTTTAAATTACTTCTTTGTTTGACTGACTAAATATACTCAAAACTATAAAACCACTTCTACGGTGAGCATCAGAGACCAAGGACTAAGAAACCTTGTTCTTTAAGATCATGGACCTTGAGAACATCACCTTTTTGAAATCCTATCAGGGATTACAAGAGCAAAATGAAACAGCTTTAAGCCCAGTAGGTTAAGGCAGCACAGCTCTGGCCCAAGAGCCAATCAACATTATTCCTCACTTCTGTTAGAACTAATAAAGTTTTCTCTTTTCTTTGAGAACTAATCAAAACCCTCTGTCAGCATTCAGAAACATATAAGTCTTATTCAAGCAATGTGCAAGGAGGTTATGTTCCAATATTCAGTCTCCCTTGCACGACAAGATAAACTCAGCCTTTTCCCTCAGAGTTGACAATTATCTAAACAGGGAAACTGTAAGCCTGTGGGAAAAAGAAGCCCTGATCTTCCAAAAGTCCACTTCTAGGTAACTTGATGCCATTATCATCTGAAGAATTGGGCTTTCTCCTCCAGAGTCCACATGCCTTAAAAATTTTTATTCCTATAGAGTATTTACCTATAGAAATAAGTATTCATGCCTTGTTTTCTTACGGTGGTTCTCAGCCTTCCTAATGCCTCCTAATGCCGTGACCCTTTAATACAGTGCCTCATGTTGTGGTGACCCCCAACCATAACGTTATTTTTGTTGCTACTTCATAACTGTAATTTTTCTACAGAATTATGAATCGTAATGTAAATATCTGATATGCAGGATGTATTTTCATTGTTACAAAGGGGTCACGACCCACAGGTTGAGAACCGCTGCTTTAAAACATAGCACCATAATTACTACTTCGAGTCAACTGTGAATACGGTGGTGGTATCAGAGGATGCAAACTGGGTAACCTCCAGCTTTTTGAACTTGTCCTAGAGGGACACAGATCAGCATGTGAATGAGCCTGCCTGATTCCCTTGTCTAGTTCACCTCCAGGTCTACTCCCAAAGACTAAGGGTTCTCTCAGTTCTCAGGGCTTCAGAGGACAGAGGGTGCAGGGGGGGAAAGAAAAGTTCAATTCACAAGCTCCACTCACTGAGCCCAGAAGGTGGAGAAAATGTTTTTCCCTCCCTCATGCTTAGCTTACAGTGCACTGTGTGCAGTATCATTCATAAATAATGTAAGATCAATAAATGATTTTTTTGAAGAGATGAAATTATTTCTCTTGGTCAATCTTGATACCACTTATGTGCACAGTATTCTAAGTGGAAATCTGAAGCCTGTCACATTAGTTATGTTGACTTTTTAATTATGGATAATGAAGAGTCGCACATATTTATGGGGTACACGTGATATTTTGATATAAGCACCCAAAGTGTAATGATCAGATGGAGGAGGGTAATTGGGATATTCATCACCTCAGGCACTTATCATTTTTTGGTGTTAGGCACATTACAATGCTACTTTTTTAGTTATTTTGAAATATACAATAAATAAATCTGTGTTGCTTTTGGCCCCCCTATTGTGCTACTGAGTGCTAGATCTTATCCCTTCTAATTCTATTTTTGTAACTTCTTTGGTTAATTTTCAAACTTAGATAATTCAAACACTGCAAACAATTAGGTTTTGATATTTTGTTCTATACCTGGGATGTTACTTGAAATTACCAAGCTCAAAAAGGTGATTAGATGCAGAGGCAGACATGCTATTTGAACTAAAAGCGACAAGGTGTGAGAAGAGAGTAGACAAAGGAAAAGAGAGGCATTGGGCTTGTGGGGTGGGGGTGAGTTGTGGGTCACTATGAATACATGCTAAACACAGTTTTTAGTAAGGTTTGTTATAGAGTCCCAAGTCAACTTAGGTGATAAGAGTTATCGCCAGTGGTATTGGAGCAGGTGAATCTCCAAATAATCATTTACAAACACAAATTTCCTATACCAAAGGGAAAGTTATGCCCTGCTTTTAGGCAGAAAGAGGGAAAGCAAAGATTTTTTTTTTCTTCAGATTACTATGTGAGTACTAATGATTAGGTTACATTGTTTGCATTTGTTAGGCAAAGTTCAAGTTGTAGGTGAGCCCTTCACCCAGGGGGTCATGCTGTATGCCCTTCCGTTGTGTATATTAGGTGAGAGCTTACCAATCCCTTCTCCTTCTCTCTCCCTTTTCCCTCCTCCCCCCACACTAAAATTTCATCGTGTTTTTTTCTCATGTGGGTGTTTAGTTGTTTATCTATTGGTTTTGTATTAGTATTGAGTACATTGGATACTTGCTTTTCCATTTTTGTGATACTTTACTAAGAAGTATGTGCTTCAACTCCATCTAGGTAAAGACAATAGATGTAAAGTCTCCATCTTTTTATGGCTAAATAGTATTCCACGCCATACATATGCCACAGTTTGTTAATCCACTCATGTGTTGGTGGGCACGTGGGTTGATTCCACATCTTAGTGCTTATGAATTGAGCTGTGATAAACATTATTGTGCAAATGTCTTTAAGGTAAAAATGATTTCTTTTCTTCTGGGTAGATACCTAGTAATGGGATTGCAGGATCAAAGACAATTTTTTGAATGGCTACTGCCTGGAGAGTTATCTAAGTGAGGATTAGTGGCCAGAAGCAGAAGTCAGAATCTGCCTCCAGTTGCCATCTGGGAAGCTGAGGGGGGGGCAGGGGAAAGAGGGCCTGCCTCCTCAGGCAGAGCTCTTCTCCCAAGGCACAGCTCTTCTAGACCCCAGAGTTCACCCAGTTTCCCTGTAGGCTTTTGCACTATCTTCAGAAATGTTTCCCTTAATAACATGGAGAAAATGAGAGAGTAATAATGCACAGGACCTTGAATCAACACAGAAACCTGATTCTAGTAAAAGAACAGATGAAAGAAGTCTTGCTAAGACTCCAGGGCAACTTAAAATTCTGCTGGCTTGTATATGGAATGATTACAGTAAGTTGTAATTCAGAAAATGAACTTCGTAATGCAGGAAATTCTTAATTCAGGTAATAGCAGTTGGTGAAATTGAAACCAATTTATTAAGTAAATAAAAGGAAAAGTAGATGCAGTCAAAACACTTGGGGCTAAAATACTATCAATTTTAAAGAAGATTTGGAATAGAATAGCTTGGGAGCTACAGTTCTTCCATTTTTTTTTTTTTTTTTTTGAGACAGAGCCTCAAGCTGTCCCCCT
>NW_003852488.1:1905085-1907171 GCF_000181295.1 Otolemur garnettii | reverse complement strand
GGTTGCAGCCGTCATTGTTGTTTGGCGGGTCCGGGCTGGGGATTCAAACCCGCCACCTTAGGTGTACATGGCTGGCGCCTTAGCCAGTTGAGCCACAGGCGCCGAGCCAGTTCTTCCATTTTTATAGTACTTTTTATATTACCACTCTGATGTGTTGCTATAGTTCCCTGAAATTATTTAGGAAAAAAAGTGTAACAGGTACCTGGAAAAATCCATTTGATCTCTATTTTTATTTATTTTTAAAAATAAGTTTATTGTGTGTATTTGAGGCTTCTAACATGACGTAAAGGATACATACAGGTAGTAAAGTGGTTACTCTAGTGAAGAAGATTAACAGATGTATCATCAGACATAGTTACATTTTTTGTGACAAGACCAGCTAAAATCTACTTATTTAGTAAAAATCCCTAATATAATTTTATTAACTTTATTCTTCATATTGTACATTAGATCTGTAAATTTCTAAACTTGGTCATCCTACATGTACTCTTCCTGCCCTATTACAAGAGCCACCACATTCCCCCTTTTGGTTGTGCTTTGTTTGTTCATTCATTCATTCATTTTTTCAGACAGAGTCTCTGTCACCCTAGGTAGAGTGCAGTAGCATCATCATAGCTCACAGCAACCTCAAACTCCTGGGTTCAAGCAATACTCCTGCCTGTCTCCCAAGTAGCTGGGACCACACTTGCCCACCACAAGGCCCAGCTAATGTTTCTATTTTTAGTACAGAGTCTCACTCTTACTCAGGCTGGTCTACAATTCCTGAGCTGAAGGGATCCTCCCACCTCACCTCCCAGAGCATTAGGATTACAAGCATGAGCCACTGCAAATTGCCCCTTTTTGGATGAAGTTGAGATCAGTTTCTGTTACTGTACCCAAATGCATTCTGAGCAATATACCTATATATCCAACAGGATTGGTTAAACAAGCTATACTATATTCGTGGAATCAAAATTGTGTGGCCATTAAAATAATCTTACCAAGTATAGGTTTCAATAAAAGTTACAAGAATGGATGGCATGCAAAATGATCTGATATAGTAAATGAAAAAAGCTAGTTACAAAACAATATTCACTGTATAAGTAATTTTGTTAAATACAGATGAGTCACTAAAGACAACAAAATTTTGATGATGGCTTTTTTGGGGTGTTGGGATTACACATGATTTATCAAAATAATTTTTTATTATTTATAATGTTTACTTTTATTATAAGAAAAATAATACTAAAGACCAAGCCTTTGTTTGGCTCAATCTTTTGACAGGCCCATGTACAAATTAAAACAGAATCACCCCCTCATTTACTTTGAATTTTACCATTCCCCTTCTTTGTACGGAAGTTTCCTTTAACACGGTGATACATCATCCCTTTCCTTTTTCAAGCACTGGGACTTTAAAAGATGACATTTGTAAGGATAGTAAATAATCACCACCTTCCGTCAGCACAGTTTATGGCTTTTGGACCAGTAGAACAGTGCACAAAAGAAACATTTTGATCTAAATGAAGTCACTCAGTAACTTTCTAATTATTTTTCTCCATAGTAACACATATAAAATATGAAAAATGTGTTTATTTAAGTTTTTTTCCCTCTCTTTCATAACTATTTCGAAAAAACATTAAGTGTGTTTTATACCTCCTTAAAAATTTCACCTTGTAGATGAGATTCATTTTAACACCAAAGTCTGGGGCTTTGCTCCAATAACGTGATGCTATTACTGCATTCCCGATGAAATGCACTAATAGCTTAAAGTTTCTTTATTACATTTTTTTCCTCATGAAAATGAATCTGAAAGCTTTGGAAGGCGTTTCTAAAATAATGTTATATGAAAAGTGAGCTTTTTATTAGACTTTAGACCACAGAAGAATCCCATGGACTTTTTTCAAATATAATTTAACCCCTTCATTCAAGAACTTAAGAGCTAGAGTGTGGTTTAATAGGTAGATTTAGAGGCTTCTGTGCCTCCAGTAATCCTCCTTTCATCAAAACAATGGCTATAATTAATATTTATGCTTTTGCCTTTCACCTCAAAGGACTTCACAAATTGCTACCACAGCACTCATGACACTCACTAATGAAGCACTTACTG
>NW_003852488.1:1892896-1904331 GCF_000181295.1 Otolemur garnettii | reverse complement strand
GAAAAGGAAAAGAAACCCAGCTAATGGTGTACAATTTAGAAGACCTACAGGCAAAACTGACCCCATCCGGATCATGATCCAATCAAACAGAATGCAAAATGATAGCATGACTATCTAGCTGTACATCTTTTATCAGCTATTTATCAGATAGCTGTTTGTAAACTATACCCACTCTTACCAACAATGAAGATGACATTATTAGGTTCCCAATATAGTAACCAATATAGTTCCCAATATAGTGAGGTACTGTGTTGAACCTACTATATATATTATGTCCTGAGACTTCAAAAAATGTTTTATTGTTAATAAAATATATATGGCATAAAATGTACCATCTTAACCCTTTAAGTGTACACTTCAGTGGTACTAAGTTCAGTGTGTTCACTTTTTTGTGCAACCATGGATACTACAAATTTTTCATCTTCCCACATGGAAACTCTGTACCATTAGACCGTGACTCCTCTTTACTCTTTCCCACAGCTACTGGCAAACACCGTTCTACTCCTACTTTCAGACTCAGTTTCCTTTTTCACTTAATACAGACCTCCAATAAGACAAACATTGCTATCCTCATTTTACAAGGACTTGTAATGGCACACCCCACATAATGGGAACCATCTGCAGGAGCGCTAGTGAGGCTCATGAGAACAGCCTCTGGTTCATGTCAATCTTTCTGCCAAGTTCATTGGACAGAGATCCCAGGTGACAGATTTTCCACCAAGAATCGAGAATCCTATTGGAAACTGAACCAGATGCATTCAGAAATCATTCTTTGTTGTATGCCTATCTTGGGAAGCTATAGTTAAAAAACTACTTAACCACAAAACTGTATCGCATGTGGTGAAGACACTGTTTCCATCACTATGTAAAAGCCCATTCTTTTCTAACCCTAAAGGGGGTACCTGAGCAGATGGCTAATGGTGAGTGGAGGCTGAAAGAAACAGAATTAAACACAGGACCAAACTTAGAGAAATCCAGACCCAAACTATTGGTTGGGGCTGATTACCCAGCGTGAAAAGAGCCCTAACACCATTAGGTTGTGGGTCTGATTGAACTACCTGACCCTCCCAGCAGCTGGTGTTTCTCCTAAAACAGATATATAACAACACTCTCATGCATGTTCACCACACATCTGGAGAGTGCTTAGCCCATTTCTACCTCTGGCACCCAAGCCTGTCTCTGTCCTCCCCCAATGTGACAACTACCTATGGTGTTTGGTCTATTTTTTAGCACCTGCTATATAGCTTTTCGGTTTTCATAGGAAATTCATGCAGAGATAATAGCTTCTTTAGTAACATTTAGATTTGGGGGTTAGCACCCAAATTCCTATTTAATCCATAGTTGGGCTGTCCAAAGAATTAAGGCTAGTAACATGAATTCTTGATTCTTAGAATTAAAGCTGTGTGGCTTAAGAAAAAAAAATTTTTTTAAGGGGGAAGGGGTTCCCTCCCCTCATTTTCTGAGCATGATGCTGGTTCAAAGGAAAATTCTAAAAGTTTGTATGACAGCCACACATCATCATTTTCTACACAAAAGTAGAGAGAATGACAAAATGAGCCTGCTCTACCCCATACCCAACCATCAACCCACGTCCAAAATTGCTTTATCTGTACACCTTACTCTCTCTGTCCCCCTTCACAGTACGTTATTTAAAACAAAGCCCTAAACACTACATTGTTTTACTTATATTTAACCAGTTTCCTAATTCTAAAATTTAAAAAAAAATTGTGTATGACAGAGTCTCTGTCACCCTGGGTAGAGTGCCATGGCATCATAGCTCACAGCAACCTCAAACTCTTGGGCTCAAGTGATCCTACTGCCTCACCCTCCTGAGTAGCTAGGACTACAGAGGCCCACCATAACTCCCGGCTAGTTTTTACATTTTTACTAGGGATGGGGTTTCACTCATGATCTTACTGGTCTCAAACTCCTGAGGTCAAGCAATTCACCCACCTCAGCCTCCCAGATTGATAGGATTACAGGCGTGAGCCACTATACTCATACAAGTTCCTAATGTTTTTAGATATTAAGCATTTATTTGCAAATTCAGTGCTTTTAACTGTGATGAATTTCTAAATATAAATGGGACCTTGGTTTTTCTTTACTCGTGCAGGATTAAGGTATAAATTAAATACCCTTGATCTTAAGCAAAAGGCCAAGGAGCAATATATAAATTAAATACAATTAAGTTATATTTAACCACCGCACAGATAAGAGGGAAATTATTTTACCTGTATAAATACTTATACTTAAATCTGAAATGTTTCACACTTCTTCTGTTACCACCCTTTATGTTAGTTCTAAAGCTAAATATACAAAAATGTATATTTTCAAGTTAGGGAAAGGAACAAATATTAAAAACTGGATTATATAGAAAATTTGATTTTGTTTTTGATCCTATCTTTTCAACTTACATTCTAAGAAATTTCTGGAGGGAAATCTGCCTGTTGAGTTATTACATATTAAATTATATTATAATAAATACAATGTTTAACATAAAGAGACAAAAAGCCACAGCCTTTTTAATGTGACAGATATAAAAGCTTATTTTCACATACTAAATCAGAAGAATTGAAGCCCAAATTAAATTGTGTTATTTTTATATCTATAAATGCTAAAGTTTTGAAAGTTGTTTTTAGAGACCAACTCCTAAATATTATCAAACCTTATGTTTAAAATCAGGAATACATCATTAAGATGTATTTTTTCTCTAACTTTTTAAGAAAAGTTTTATTAACCCTGGTTTTCCAGAGAATCTTAAGTAAATCACCCATTGCCATGTAACCATAAGGCGGGGGTAGCAAATTTGAAACCAGTTTGAATTAGGTTAAAAAAAAATCCCCTATTTCTCCATTCTGATGACCCCTCAGCCTTCCAAGAGACAAATTACTTTCTTGGAGTACAGCGTTTTCTAATCTCAGTAACTCTCCAAATTGGTGAAGTGCTTTTTCTTCCCCAAACTACGTTCTTTAACTTCATCCCCATCCTACTGCTGAACCCATACATTTTTCAGAACTCTCAGTTTTTCACCAAGAACAGCAACTGTCACAAGAATAAAGAGCAGAACAGAGGCAGTGGTGGCCATGGTGTGTGTTTCCTGGGAGAGTTGACATGCACACACACAATCCCAGGTAGGAATAAAGAAAAACCCTCATTAGACAACTATAACTGAAAAGGATTCCGGATAATAGGATTGTCACAATCAAAACTACAATTTAACCATCAAAGCTGAAGGCACTGGAGGAGAAAAATTCATCACAAAGGAACCAATATATTTAAAAGATTAGATTTATTTATGCTTCTAATTTGAAGTCTGTTACCTCACAGAATCTGCTCCATGGTTACATCACGAATCCTAAACTGACTCAAAGGCCAGAAGTTGGTAATAATCCAAATGGACAACAGCTGGATTACAATTCGTGGCATATTCATACTGCAAAATATTATACACTTACCTGCACCATAATGAATGAATCTTACATAATGTGGACCACAAAGCAGCAAATCAGAAGAATAATTCCTTATGATGTTCTTGATATAAAATGTAAAAGCAGGCAAAACTAAACAATGTTAGAGCAAGAGAGAAAAAGAAGGAAACGATTCTCATAGGGTTATAATGACAGCCACCTTTCTGTGGCAGGAAGCAGACTGCAGTTCCTTCAGGACACAGGGGAAGAGGGCGGAGACCTTCAGGTGCTGACAACATTGTATTTCTCAAGTAGGATGGTGGTTGCGTGAAGTCCAATGTTTAACCATTCATTAATGCGTACATATGCATGATGTGCTTTTATGAAAGCATTATATATTTCATAATGTAAAGTGTTTAATTTTTTAAATTATAGAATGATTTCCCCCTGGATTCTACAAAGCTCTAAAGAAGTAAGAAAAAGAACCAAGTTACTATAAATATTCCCAAGGCAAAGATAAGGAACTGTGCCTGTTTTCTCCTTTAGATTCTAAATTTCACCGAGGCCCTGGGTTGGAATTCTTAACCCACAGTGGATGTTAAACAAATATTTTATGGTGTTGAGGACTTAAGTAATGATTTATATAAACATCAGGAGCTGCTGTGCAGAACATATTCTCATGGCACGAATTAAACCTGACCAGAGGGACTCACTGTGGTGTGTCTGAGGCTGACTGTAGTGTACAAGGAAGTCTCATTCACTCGTCAAGCTGATGGAGTTTGGGAGCTTGTTTTGTGGTTGCAAACCCATTGTTTGCCAAATGAGCTTTCTTATACGGTCAGTGGGTCTATAAATTAGCACAATTTGTAAGAAGGGCAATTGGTGATATTCATCAAAAACTTTCAAAATAATATCTTTTGACTCAGAAATTCCACTTCTAAGAATTAATCCTAAAGAAGTACTCACAGAATTTGCATGCAAAGATTTAGTTACAAGGATATCTGTAATAGTATTATTTTTAAGGAAAAAAATAGGAAACAATATAATTGTCCGATGATGGGAGTTGTTAAGCATATCGTAGCTCAGCCCTTCAATAGAATTCCATGCAGCCATTAAAACTGATGTCATGGAAGGATATTTTTAAACATGCAAATAGGTTTATAATACACTGTTATTTTAAAAGTTTGCTTGTAAAGCTCTGAGAGAGAGAAAAGGAAAGGAGAGAAGGAAAAAGGAAGGAAGAAAGAAAACAAGGAAAGAGAAAGAAGAAAAGGAGGGAAGGAAAAGAGGGGAAGAGGGAAGGACCAAATCACCCAAAACGTAGGAGCTTAAAACACAAACACTTGTTCTCTCTCCTATCTCTGTGGGTTGTCTATGGAGACTGGGTTCACATGTGTTCTTGTGACAGTCTCATTTTGGAGACTATCACAGGGTGATCAACTCATCTGCTTTACTGGGGACTTTTCTGAGTGTTGCACTGAAAGTTCCATGTCCAGGAAAGTCCCCTCAGTCCTGCGCAAACCAGGCCCATTAGTCTCTGACTAGCTGCCACAGATAAATGCTCCAGTGACAACAAGGACAATAGAGGATGGGATTACGGACAAAATCTTTTTTCTTTTATTTCATTTATCCACATTTTCTACATTATATCCCATCTATGTATGCATCTGGAACAAAAAAATTTTTTGAACAAAAACTTCATTACCTATAATTTCCATCATTTAAACTATTTTCGTTCAGGAACCTGTTGGAACTTACTTCGGTTCCACATATAAAGTGATTGAATGATATAAATAAAACTGCCTGGAAGATGTTTAAAACCTTCTGATTTGGAATAGTAGTTCCCAGTCTCATTTCCTGCCCTGCCCAAATGCAGATTCAATAGACTCCCATCAACAACAGCCGCTCACCTGGCAGTGATTCTAACCCAGGTGCAGAAGGTGAAAGACCGCAGTGGTAAAAAGCCCCCAAAGTAAAACTGATGTGTTCCCAGGTATGTCTAGTTATGAACATTTAAAACATGCTTTTACAGTCAGGTTTATATATTTTTTAAAAAGAAAGTGAGTTTTAACTATTCCATACCCAGGTTACACTTTCTTAATTTAAATTTATAAAATTTTGCTCCATTTAATACATTTGCACATTCACTATAAAACTTCATGTCCTATGATTCAAGTCCATAAAAGAATAGGGTAATGTTTGGGGCAGATAGGCTGACTGTGGTAGGGACATGAGGCCTTTTACATAGTCTAGCAAGCTTGTTATATGCATTCTTCTTTCACCAGTTTGAAATTATCCTGTTTTCACTGTTCATTAGTTGAGCAGCCACAGACTAGACTTATTTCCTTTCCATAATGAATGTTCTCATAACTTTAATCGGTCCAAGTTGTTGATTACATAGTCAGGTGCAGTAATTAAGATGATAAACTTAGCTAACACAATCCTCTTTTTTGCAAACTTCAGCCTTGTTTTTCCGCCCCCTCTCTTAGCAGTGTGAGCACACAAGGACATACACACATGATTTTGTTTTCTTGGAACTTGCCTTTCTGCATAAAAGGTTTCTTCCATAAAAGATTCCCTAATGATTTAAGAGAAACGTAATAAGAGGCGAACAATAGACTGTGATGGGAGATGGAGAAAGACGCAGGCAGAATATTCTGGTTCTACTAGGGAAATAATTGTTTTATAGGATGTGAGCAATTTGATGCTAAAGCTGTAGTCTGTTCAGAATCAACTATTTCTCTTCCTATGCCAGCAAGTCTTCAGAAGTTACTATTGGCCAATAGTAAAGAATGAACAGCAGAGCTCTTCCTTACTAATGAAGTTTTGTAATTCTCACTCACGGCAAAGATGCATTTAACTCTATGAAATAAAATATGCTCTTCTCCAAGGTTCATGAAAGAGTGTCATTCCAGAATTCCAGATGCACTGTTAGTTTCACCGGGGTTATATTCTTATTGCCGGGGCAATAGAAGGTTAAATAAGAAAAAAAAAGGAAAAGGTATTTTCTTAGGTAGCATTTGCCTGTCCCTCATGGAGTGTTGTTTTACCCGGCCATGTCTTATGGATTTAATTTCCACTAATACAGAAAACAGGTCCTAGCCCTCTGGAAAAGGAGCAAATAAAAGAAGTATATCTTGTTCCACGTGGCTTTGGCAGCACAGTCTGGACTTGCCCAGGCTTAGCCCCTCAGCCTCTTAAGGTCTCTGAATCCCCTGAAGTTTGCTCTGGACGTGACTAGACCTAAGAAGAGGAAACCAGTACTTTCTGAAGCAAGGAAACTCTTTCTTTTCTTTTCTTTTCTTTCCTTTTTTTTTTTCACAAAACCCTCCTGATGAGCTGTCAGTGGATCGGCCTCCTCCCTTTTCAGGTGGTGAGTTGACACAGTAGGGAGCAGGGGAGCCTAAAACACTGAGCCATCCTATAAGGCTTATGTCACATACCTTAAACTTTGTGTAACATGTGCAAATCACATGTAAGCAGGGAAAAGATAGATTTGAAGAGGGATACAAAGCCAGTGCGGAGAGGACCAGGAGCCAAGAAGTGTGACTGAAACCCTGGTTTCCTTTGCGTGTGTCAGAGACTTATGAAATAAGATTTTTTTTTTGATTGAGCTTTGATATCACGAGATATTTCTAGACAAATACATGCCTGTTTTTGTAGCCTTAGATGACCTCAGAATTGAAAAAGATCTTATAGATCACCTAATCCAATATTTTATAAATTCTGGGGCACACCAGTCACTTACAGTGAGCTTAGTCAAAATATAGATGTTCTTGTATGAGCCCAGATATCCGTATTTTTTTTTCTTTTTGGAGACAGAGTCTCATTCTGTCACCCTGGGTAGAGTGCCATGGGGTCACAGCTCACAGCAACCTCAAACTCTTGCACTCAACTGATGCTCTTCTCTCAGCATCCTGAGTACAAAGACTGTAGGCACCCACCACAATGCCTGGCTATTTTTTAGTAGAGACAAGGTCTCACTCTTGCTCATACTGCTGGTTTGGAACTCTTGAGCTCAGGAGATCCACTGCCTCTGCCTCCCAGAGTGCTAGGTTTACAGGCATGATCCACTTGCGCACACGCTGGCCTCTAAGATATATGTGGATTTTGTGGCACCTCAGAATTTAAGACTCATCTCGTCTAAGTTCCTATTTTACACAGGCACCTTCATACAGCTGCTAATAAGCCATTCTCCCTTGGCTCTGTCAAATAATGTAAGATATTATTGGGCAGTTGGTAAATAACACAAGTCTACCAAGAAGTCTAGTGTGCACAATAAGCCTAATAGCTGCATAGTCCCTTCTTTCTATGAGTACACAAATAGCAAATTATTATTTAGGTGAGTAGGAAATGGATAAATCATTTTCAGCTTTGTTTTTATTTTCAAAACTAATGTTAGAACATCTTCCCCGATTAGAGTTTGCTATACTTGCGAGCCTCCCCTGTGGATAATGGTTGGCATTTGTACTCTAATTCTGATGCAGATGTATATTTATCAACCGAAGGTTGTACTTGACTACAGCTTTGCATGAATTCTGAAAATGATCATGGGGATTAAATTTTTGTTATGTAAATGACTATCATTTATTTTAATAAATGGTAATTTAAACACGTGACACAGTGCAGGTGTTTTGTGGTCACTACTTGCTGATCTGACTCTAGCTGTGAGTCACTTCAGCAGAAAGCCCATCTGTGCATCTATGAGCTGAAAGTTTTCATTGCTCTTTATGCTGTCTGGCTGCCATTCTCTCATTCCGGAATCCAGCAAACCCCTCAGTGGGAATGCTGCTTTGCAGATGTGCAGAGGCCACGTGTATACATTGGGAAGGAGGGCTTACAGAGGACCAGCACATTGTCTAACTATTTTTTTGGATGATGTAAAAAAGATTCTTATTAATTTTTGTTGCTTTGACTTGAAAGAAATACAGTAAAAGTTCTTATAAGACTCACACCTGGCCTTTTCACAGATTGGGTTATGTTGCAGATCAAATCACATTCCTGAGTACACGGTGGTGTAACGTGAGCTCTCTCACTGTGACACAGGAAGCCAACAATGCGGGGGTTTTTTCTTCTCTGGACAACGGGTTACAACGGTATTTCACTATCTCAGCATTCATTGCCTCACGCTAGAAGTCCTGGTTAAGCACAGGCTTAGAGCTGAGCCTGGTTTTCCTGACCACTAGTTCTTTGGACTTGCCTTTCTAACTGCAGATCAGAAGATCCTATATGCCTGCAAAATAGCAATGTATGTTTGTGATAATGTTCAAATAGGACACAAAGTCTAAAAGCAGCACCTGAGATTTCTGCCACCACCAGGTCTCACCTCTGTCAGCCCATCTCCTGTTCTCCACTGTAACCTCTATAATGATAGCCAAGTGCAATCAACTGAGCTTTGCTAATAGCCATGGAAAAGCCTGAACAGAATGTTCTTTCCCAGAGTGGGCGGCTTGTCCTTCTAAACGTGGCCTTGTAGACATGATGGCCATCATCTGGGATGTAATGTGGAATGCTAACACTAAACCTGTTCTCCTGGGCCAGAGAGTGGGAGAGGGAAGCACTGTGACAGGTCTACAAGGGAATCAGGAGATATAGGTTAAGCATAGGTTTGTAACATTTCTCAAATCATAATCCCAATCTTGGTGTATAACTGACATCACCCTCGTCCAAGATAGGTAACTGTGGGGGGAAATGTAACAACTAAGTAGTGAGGCTTTTAAACAAACATAGCCCTTACTCAGCTGTTCAAATGCCGTCCTCTTGAGGAGGGTATCGGGAGAAGTTATTTCAATGATGTTGCCATTGGTCAAAACATTGTGGGTCTCCTTTGGAACAGTCTTCAAAGTTGCCTTTGGTACAAAATGGTAGCCCACCATTCACTGTATTAATAGTATTCTCTTTATTCAGTGAAGACTAAAAAAAAAAAAATCCACTACCATAGTATAAAAATGTGTATCATTTAGGACATTTATTCATTCCCTCATTTGTTGATTTGTTCATTTATCTAGTCAGCAACTACTTACTGAGTACCTAACAGTAGCCACACGTTGTAATAAGCACATATACATAATAAAGTCCTTCCATGGGGGCACATGGTGTAGTAGAAGAGAGAGAAGGATATACAACTAATCAGAGTACAAGAAGATACATGCCATAATCAAGATACAGATTGGGCAGTGCCAGTGGCTCAAAGGAGTAAGTTGCGGACCCCATATACAGGACATGGCAGGTTCAAACCCGACCCCAGCCAAAAACTGCAAAAAATAGAATAAATAAATACTATTCGTGGGAATACAAAGGAAGGAGAAATAATTTAGTTTGGGTGGTTAAGGAAGTTTCACTGAGGCAATAGATCTGAATACAATCTTGATATAGCAAGATAAAGGCTATACTTAATAAGATGTCAACAGGAAAAGAAGAATGAAAGAAGAGAAAATGATTCTACGTGAGGATAATAATGAAAGTAAGGACATTAATAAATTGTAAAACAGCATAGGGGTAGAAGGACAAGGCAATTTAATGGTAGAAGAATAGTCTTTTTAGCAAGCAGTGCTGGTGCGAATGAAAATCCACATGCAAAATATGAATGTGGAGCCCTAACTTCACACCACACACAAAATTAACCCAAAGTGGATAAGTCTAAATGAAGAACCTAAAACTATAAAACTCTTAGAAGAAAATTCAGGAGTATCCTTGGGTTAGGCAATGATTTCTTAACGATGGACACCAAAAGTACAACCGCCAAGAAAAGATCAGTAAATCAGACTAGGTCAAAATTAAAAACATTTGTCCTTCAAATGACACCATCAAGAAAGTGAAAAGACAACCCACAGGCTGGGATAAAATGCTTGCAAATCATATATCCACTAAAGGACTTACAATATGTAAAATCTCTTAAAGCACAATAAGAAAAGAAAAATAACCTGATTTTAATAGACATCTCTCTTAAAAGATACGTGAATGGATAAGGAACATATGAAAATATGCTCAACATCACTAATTACTAAGGAGATGCAAATCAAACCATAATGAGATACTACTTCACAAAGATGGCTATAATCAAAAAGATCACCAATAGGAAGGGTTAGTGAGGATGTGAAGCAACTGGAACCTTCAGACATTACTGATGGGAATGTATAACACTTCCACAGCGGTGCAGCTGCTCTGGAAAACAGTTTGGCAGTTCTTCAAAATGTTTCACATAGAGTTACCATATGACCCAGCAATTCCACCCCTAGGTATACGCCCAAGAGAAATGAAAACATACATCTGCACAAAGACTTGTATACTAATGTTCCTAACAGTATTATTCACATGGAGGGGACAGAGAGAAGAAAAGACCGGAAAAGTAGAACAAGACCAGATGGTAGAAAGCGTTGAATGTCATGTTGAGGGATATGGTCAAAGAAAAAAGATAAGTCTAGCAACAGCATAGAAAATTATCTGAAGGGTATAAGGCATAAAACCCTGGAGATGGGCACAAATCCAGCGAGATGTTTCCACATTCAAGATTAAGAGTGATAAACATCTAAGTCAAATGTCTTAACACATTAAGAAAATGCCGTGATGGCTATGTTAACCAGTTTGATGAAAATATTTCAAATTGTATATAAAACCAGCACATTGTACCCCATGGTTGCATTAATGTACACAGCTATGGTTTAATTAAAAAAAAAATCTAAATCAGGACATGCACTTAGGGATGACAAGAAATGGATGTATTTAGGAAATACTTGGGGCTACAAATTCTGAAAATGTTTCTTGAAGAGGAGTTCCAAAAACAAAAAAGAATATTCAGTAATTGCAGCAGCTGTGGTGATATGTGATATACACTTACAGCTTCCCAAGGTTACTGCTGTGGAAGAACATACTCTGTTCCCCTTTGCCCTCTATAAACGCTACCCCTCATGTGCTGGGCTGGAGCTGCATGGCCAGGATGGACACCCTGAGTGTGCTCATTTCTGCACAAAGATGTTTGTTTTTACAGGCTGATCTACACCATTCATGTTTCCGCCTTATCAGAGAAGT
>NW_003852488.1:1891103-1892315 GCF_000181295.1 Otolemur garnettii | reverse complement strand
AGCGCACTTCACAGCAATGTGGCAGGAGTTTTAAAAAAAAAAAAAAAAGCCATTAGGGATTTAAAATAAGCAACATAAAAAGCAGAATAACTTTGTTTTTAATTCCATAATACATAATACAAACAAGGGGCCAGGAAAGGCCAGTGATGCTGTGGACACAATGCTTAGCTCCCCCGAGCCTTCTCTGTAATCTGGGTTTCAGGCAGCACGCAGCATCTTGTGTTAGACAGCAATAGGAGATCACTCACATAAAATACTAGAATAGTTTGTGTAAAATTTAAGGATGACTAGAAGGTCCCACAAAATAAATTTTTAGACAAACCAAGCTAAGGATATACTAATACAATAATTCACCATTACCACCTGAAAGTAAAGGAGAATTTGTGAAAATCGGATGGTGGCCAGTTTTTTTGCATCTTCACCAAGCACATAAGCTGAATTTGTTTTTAAATAGTAGGGTTGGAAAAGTTTCCATCTGTAATATTCCATCTACTACTGAAGTGGTACATGGGAGACTCTACCCATTTCCATTAGAGTTTTAAAAGACAAATATATGGTAACTTGTCGCACGGATTGTGTACACATGGGAAACAGGAATCTATGACTTCTGCCAGGAGGCAGTAAAATCACCTTAGAAATGCAGCTATCGGCTCAGCGCCTATAGCTCAACCGGCTAGGGTGCCAGCCACGTATACCTGGGGTGGCGGGTTCGGGTCCCCGGCCCGGGCCCGCCAAACAACGATGACGGCTGCAACCAAAAAATGGCCGGGCGTTGTGGCGGGTGCCTGTGGTCCCAGCTACTTGGGAAGCTGAGACAGGAGACTCGCTTGAGCCCAGGAGTTGGAGGTTGCTGTGAGCTATGCCATGGCACTCTACCCAGGGGGACAGCTTGAGGCTCTGTCTCAAAGAAAGAGAAAAAAAAAAAAAAAAAAAAAGAAATGCAGCTATCATTGATGTTAGCTTTAGATGTGGTTTTTGTATTATCTCATCACTCTTAAACTAGCAACTAACTGCCGGTGAGAAAATAAAAATTAAGAAGAGTCCTGTTTTTTCAAAGCTAATTTTCAGACGTCACATAATTACTCCAATTAAAACTTGTAAAGGGATTTTTCTACTAAAAATCAATAAAACAGGCCAGGCATAGTAGCTCACACCTGTAATCCTAGCACTTTGGGAGGCCAAGGCTAGAGGATCACTTGAAGCTAGGAGTTC
>NW_003852488.1:1885873-1890789 GCF_000181295.1 Otolemur garnettii | reverse complement strand
AAAAAAAAAAAAAAAAAAAAGAAAAGAAAAGAAAGAAAGAAAGAAAAGAAAAATTAGCTGGGCATGGTGGCACAGACCACTAGTCCCAGCTACTCTGGAGGTTGAGGCAGGAGGATCACTTGAGTCCAGAAGTTGAAGTTGCAGTGAGGTATGATGATGCCATTGCACTCTAGCCAGAAAGATAGAGCATGACCCTGTCTCAAAAGAAAAAAAAAATCAACAAATTAATACCAGAATGTATTTAGAAAAATACATATGGCCAAAGCCCAAAGAACATTCTGGAAAAAAACGTGACAGAGTTACAGGAATGGACATGTAAGTCAAGAAGACAAAATGGAAAAAAAAAAAAAGAATTATATCCAATTCTTTGTAAAATGTAATGTATGACAAAGTAAACTCATGTAAGGGAGTGGGAAGAATTTTTTTTTGCAGTTTTTAGCCAGGGCTGGGTTTGAACCCACCACCTCTCGTATATGGGGCCAGCGCCCTACTCCTTTGAGCCACAGGCACCACCCAAGGGAGTGGGAAGGACTTTTTAAAATGATGTTGGAATAAGTAAGTAGTTGGCAAGTAAGAAAAAAGTCATTTAGAGTCCTTTGTTATCTTACATAACAAAATCATCTTTAGATGAATTTGTAGATTCATTCAACAAACAACACAGCAGGTCAACTGTATGTGGGTTATACAAAGATACAAGACCCTGTTCTTGTCCTTAAGGCTGTCAGTGTCATGGGGGGCGGGGGGAAGATAAGTAAATAGAAAATTACAAAATGGCTTGATAGGTAGAAGTTCAAATTGTTCCTTCCACTGAGGTTGAACAGATAAGGGGAGTTTAGCTGGGCAATGGTAGAACAGCTTTTAAAAGAATAGCTTCTTCCAGACATTCCAAGTACTCTGTGATGGCAGCACAGAGCATGTGGATGTGGGCAGAGAGGGAGGGTAGAACACAAGAGCAGGAAAACAGAGGGGTGAGTGTAAGGAAGAGCGTCAGAGACAGATCACAAAGGGCCTTTCTCATCTGGGAAATGTGACTTGGATCTTCAAACTATGGAGCTACCTGGAAGGACTGAAGGGAGGAAGTGGCCTGGTTAGATCTGTGGTTCACAGAGCGCACTTCACAGCAATGTGGCAGGAGTTTTAAGCAGAGAAGGGCAAGCTCTTTGCAGGATCAGTTGGAAGATGGAGGCAGTTTTCCCAAAAGGCAGGGAAGAAGGCCTGAATGAGAGAAGGCCTGGGGCTGGAAATGACAGAGGCAGAAACTATTTAGGAAGTAAACTTGACAAGCCTGAGTTACCCACATCTCTGGCATTCTGATCTGAACTGGATGGAGATACTGTTCATCAGAAAAGAGAATTCAAGTGGGAGGAGGTTTGGGGAGCAGAAAGTAATAGATGGAGTTTCAGACACACTGAATTTGAAAAATTTTTAGGCATCCGAGGAGAGAGGTCAATTTACAACCCTTGTTTTTGTGCACTGACAGCCATCAATAATATGAATGGTAGCCACTTATACATTAAATTCATTTAAATACAAATACATACTGAATATCAACTGAGTTCTGAGCTACTCAACGTTCTAGAGATACCGAAAAATCCAAAATAGACAAGGGCCCTGCTCCCACAGACCTCACATTCTAATGGTGTGAGTGGGGCAAGGGTGGGAAACAGATAATAATCAATTATATAAATACCTATAGAATTTTCCTCACAGATATTATATGTTGGTGACAATATCTGTGAGGAAAAATAAGGAGTCTAGAGAGTGACTGGGTGCAGGGCCAGGTGGGTTAGGTAAGTGGGGCGCTCAGGACACTCACTGCACAGAGACACACTTTCTCAGGTGCTGACCTTGCACTCACAAGAGCAGGGAAATGAAATTTTACACACCAGGGACCTCACCTGTCCCACCCTAGTCCCAGCCATGACTAAGATACCTGCTACTTTCTATGGATAACCAGGAAAGGCGTCTGTTTGAAAGGTGACAGTTGAGTAGAAATACATAAAGACATGTGTCCCCACATCCGGGGAAAGAACATTTAAGCAGAGACATCGTATGTGTGAAGGTCCTGTGGGAGAAGAGTAATATGGTCAAGTAAGATTTCCCAGAAAGACCGCCAAGGGAGAACGCACGAAAGAGATGAGAAGCAGAGACAGAGACCACAACTAAGGGATGAGCAAAGGGGGAAAGCCTGAAAAGACTAAGAAGGTGGGGCCAGAGAGACAGGGGAAAAACCAGGAGTGTGACCTGTCACCAAAGCCACCGGAGGAACTTTCCTAAGAGGAAGCACTCAATCCTGTCAACAACTGCAGGGATCAGGTAAGATACTACAGAAACCTTTCCGAGGGGGCAACTAGGAATTTGTTCTGACTTTGCAGAAAACAGATTCCAACTTGGGAATTCTTCCTAAACTAATTCCACAGCCGGATGAAAGTTTTGGCGTGTACTTCTAAACAATCCTCTTTCTGGTATGGAGAAGCACCATAATTATTTCCATTTCAGACAAACCCAGCAATGCAGAAACTAAAATTACAGTTCAGTTTGAGCACCTTCCACCCAGACATAATAGTCTTATGGGAACTGATTCATAACGAAAG
Organism: Otolemur garnettii; assembly: GCF_000181295.1. Taxonomy (NCBI): domain Eukaryota; kingdom Metazoa; phylum Chordata; class Mammalia; order Primates; family Galagidae; genus Otolemur; species Otolemur garnettii. The sequence continues at coordinate 1,888,195 of NW_003852488.1, read as the reverse complement.
CTTCTGAATTCATGTCCCAGCTGGCCAGATCCTTTCTCATTCATAGGATCAGTTGTTGAAGGGGCCCTTCCCTATTGGAAGACATATGAGGGCAGACAAGTTTGTGAACTCATCCTAGAAGAAGTGCTACATACCTCACTGTGGAATATCACTACGGTCACCAGATGGCCAAGTGGAGTACTTGGAAGGTGAGCGGAACGATATTCAGCAATAAGGTAGGTAGCACTTTCTAGGTTGAATTCACCAACTTAATTATCAGATTTCCTACAAGAGCTCTGATGGCCACTCCAGAAAAAGAGTTCCAAAACCACTCTGAAGGGTGGACTAGGCACTGGCATCAGTGTGCCTAGCTTTCCAAAGGGAGTACTTTGAAGGTGACCATAGTGATATTCAGCAACAATGTATGTAGTACTTCTAGGGTAAGTATGTGAGCTTAATTGTCTGACCTCCTAGAATCTTAATCTCTGACCTTTCATACAGGGCCAGGTTGGTCCACATAACACATTGGTCTCGAAAACACCCTGGGAATTCCTCACCCTATAGAATGTGAGTGCCCCCCATGTTATCTCTTTGGCTAAGTGAATGGGCATCATTTATTAACTAGAATGAGCATGAAACTCAAGGTTTAACTAAAACCAAAACTTTGCTAGATGGGGTAGTTTCCTTTTAATTGCATTCTAGTGCTTTAGGGAAATGGTGGTTTCACAGACTCATTGTCAATATTCACTTGCTAACCAAAACAAAATTACAAATATCAGTGGGTGTGCAGGGTTTCATGACAGAATCAGAGGGTGAGACCTTCTATGTACTGCCGTCTATCAAAAGACCCATTATATGGCTCGGCGCCTGCAGCTCAAGTGAATAAGGCACCAACCACATACACCAGAGCTGGTGAGTTCAAATCCAGCCCGGCCATGCCAAACAACAATGACAACTACAACCAAAAATAGCCGGGCATTGAGGCAGGCACCTGTAGTCCCAGCTACTTGGGAGACCAAGGCAAGAGAATCGCTTGAGCCCAGGAGTTGGAGTTTGATGCCACAGCACTCTACCCAGCTCTACCTAGAGCAACAGGTTGAGGCTCTGTCTCCAAAAAAAAAAAAAAAAAAAACAAGACCTATTATATAAAATTAAAAGAAAGCCAAGGAATTTAATATGCTCAAGTTCATACCTGTCCATGGAATACTAACACTATATTCTATGTTTCACTATTGGGAGGAAAACCTATAAAATTAAAAAACTCTAACCAAAGTTAAGTTTCTTTCAACTTCTGAATTTCTAAACAAATTGTTAACTGAACAATGTTTAAACACGTTTAACAAAACCCACTCCCATTTTTTTAAATTAATTTACAATAGTAAGATAACTTTGAAACCAGCTTAGACAGAATTGTTTCCCTCTGAAAGAGGTTTCAGTGAAAAATATGAATTACAAGCCACACCTGCCAGCTAACACCTGCTTCTGCTTTTTCCTGCTCTCAAATGGCTGACTGCAATGGAAATGAAGCAAGAATTCGTAGTTAAGGGTCAATTCTTGGACTGGGGGTGGTGATGAAAGAAGGTACTTGGATGAGAAACAGGAGATCCTTGCACTTGGCCACTTAGAAAGCCTCTCCATGGTAACCTTGGCAGTAATTAATTCACAGATCCAGGTGTGAGTATTTCATATTGTCAAAGTCTTGACCAAAAAGACATCTACCTCTTTATACAAATGTGTGAACATGCCCAAAATTGAATGAAACATCTCAAGATAAAATGCTTCAACAATCTATTTTATTATATGCCAGCTTTATCTTACCTTCAAAACCACAAGAAAATAATGTGCTTCCTGTTTCATCTGAACTAAAAGTGGAAAAGGATCTGATTTTCTTTTCTTTTTTTTACCTGACAGTTGTTGGAGGTTTTTCCTTTATTGATTTGTATTACTATGGCTACGACAGCCCAGAGGACCATGACTGGATGTTTTAAACACAAGCTGGGACATGCACGTGGACAGCTATTGGATCTCACTTCCTCTAACTCGGAGTGTGAGCCTCTGATCCCACAGCGTACCTCCAGCCACACTGAAAACCGGGTCCTCGACGTTTTCCGGATATCGGAAAAATCCATCTTGTGGAATGTCACCATGTTCAAAGGCTCCAAGGGGAGTGTCATCCACTTTTCTAAGGATGCGTCAAGCATATGAGTTGCCCCAGCCTGACATGGAACACACCCTACATCCCGGCTGCAGAGGCAGTAACACAGCCCCAGTGGCCCTCCTGCCGGCTGTGGGAACCCTAGCTGGGAACACAAGGTGGTGGCCCTTCACTGAGCTCCCTGGCCT
>NW_003852488.1:1882310-1885811 GCF_000181295.1 Otolemur garnettii | reverse complement strand
CCTAGTTGCACGTGAAGCATGCCAAGACCTCTGAACTTGATGCTTAGCGGGGAAAAGGAAAGGGAAAAACATCTTGCACGGATTCGGATTTTGAGCCAACTTCCCTCGCTTACTCTCTGCCTCAGCTCAGAGGACACACCGAAAGGGGACATGGGGTCTCTACTGTAATGACGGGTTACCAAACAAGGCAGACTCCCTTCCAGCGATTGCATTAAAAAAATGCAGAGGCGCTTCCGAGGGCTGACCCGACCCACTCGTATCTTCTGGTCTCTCCTTGACAGCACAGACAGCCAGGGGGAGGAGGGTGGCAACAGTTCACAGAGCCGACCGGCTGCCCTAAGAGAAGGAAAAGCGCGTTTCCGTATCGTGAAACAAACGGGTCCTGCACCAGCTGTCCTGTCTGGGTGCCCCCGCTGCACACTGAGAGGATTTGCGAGGATTCGAGTGCACCTTGTAGATTAAATAGTCACTCGGCTGCGTAAGCCCTGCCGCCCAGACAATGGGCGCGCGGAGCGCCCCTTCCTCCTTCCTTCCTGTCGCGCGTTCCGCCTGGCTACACAAGCTCAATGCGCGCGCGGCTCCCGATGCAAGAAGTGGACTTGACCGGAGCTAAAACCAACAAAGGCAGATTCTGGTGGGAGCTGCGGAAGCGCCGGGCACCGAGTCAAAAGCGGGTCTCATTGAAATGCAAATGACTCGGCCCGGGCCGGGACGCCCCGCGCGGGTCCTGCGCCCCTGCCGCTCAAGCTCTATTTTGTCATCATTTTAATTTCTGTCAATCGTCGTATCAGCAGCAGCACCATCACTTCGCCCTTCCAGACCTTCGGGTGTCCATAACCCAAAACGCAGAATTCCCTGATAACCGGCCTAGGAGCAGAAAAATTCAGGCTGCTGTTGATTTTCAGGAAAAAAAGAAAAAAGTTTCAAAGTCCTACCGTGGCGGTTAGGGTCCCACCCCAAGTATTTACTCAATTAGCCTGAAGTATTGACTTACTTAACTCCTGTTCTCTTTCTTTTATTCAGAAAGAACAAGAGTTAAATTTTTTTAGCGGCTAGATGATACATTTGGCTTAGAAGGAAATTCTCGCGGATGCTCTGCAAACGTTTAAGTAAAAACAAAGCCCATTTGGCCTTTAGTTACAGCAGCTGCCCCCTCTCCCCACTCCTCCACTCCTTGTCTTCCTTTGGCAGAGACAGTATTATCAGCCTGCTTCTTATTTTGTGCTTTCTCTAAGGTTTAAAGTTAATGCATGCACTGTCAAAATTCCAACAGTGCCTTAAAAGGGGGAGTAAAGGTAAGGGTATTTTTACAAAACTGAAAAACTTTTTTGATTTTTCAAACTATGAGTGACTATTAATAATTCAAACAGAAAGCTAAATGGTGTTTAAAAACTTACCCGAAAACATGAGATCATTTTCTACAGGAGTTATATTTGGCTGTCATTTCAGACTATCAGAAAGTTGGGAGTGATATAACAAAGTAAATAATTTTTTAATCCTTTAATTTTGTAAGTTACCAGAATCTAATAATATTTGAAGACGTAATAGATGTGTGATTCCCTTAAACCCACAGATTATTTTCCTGAAAACCAACAAAAGGATCATGGTATCATCTTTGATTTTCCTGAGAATTTTTTAATTATGTGGTAAAGCAAAGTAAAATTTAAACAAAAAGAAGTTTCATCCTTGTCACCTGGTTTAAAGTTAGAATACTTTGTGCTCTTTGAGGGTAGGTCTCTCTTATTTTGGAGGATAGCACCTCCCTACACAGCCCATGTGTGTGCATGTACACAGACACACATATACACCCATTTTTGACCTTAGTAAAAGATCAGTAATCGTTGGATTGAGTTGAGCCGAATTGAGTAGACTTAAACTGAGTTGAGTTGGATCTACAAGGCAAGACATTCAGAATTACAGTAACGGCATTACCTTCTGTAGTATACACTCAATGGGTGTGTTGGCCCAGCATCCATTTTCTTTCATAGAAGTGAACCTGATTTTCACATTTTTTTAGAAGACTATGCTTCTGTCACTCACAATCCAAGAGGTACAGGTAAGGCTGACCCCACCTACATCCATGGTTCCAGGGGCCACAGCTAGTCCATAGGAAGCCTTTGCACAAATTACAAAAATGCACCCCTTCCTTTAGGCCAGTGGTTCTCAACCTTCCTAATGCTGAGACACTTAAAATTACAAAAATGCACCCCTTCCTTTAGGCCAGTGGTTCTCAACCTTTCTAATGCTGAGACCCTTAAATACATTTCCTGTGGGTCACAACCCACAGCTTTAGGCAAATGAAGCCCAGCACCAGAGCACCAGGCTTGCCCAGCAAGCTGCACTTCCCTGATAGCTGGGGCCTTTGTACACTTCACATCATGCACAGCCCTTCCTATTTTCTGCAGTAGAAATGTGGCTGGCATGTCTCTGTAGGCCACACTGATGAGTCTCAGGAACAGACTTGTGAACCGAGTTGGTCTCAAGAGAGTTAGACAGAGAACTTTTGCTAGAAGTATTAGAGTAGAAGCATTCTTACTTTGTAGTGGAGTTGAATAAATGGTAGCCTATAAACTTGGGCTATCCTTACCCACCCTGTCATCAATGGAAAAGAGTCAGCAGTAGCACAGACAGAGAACGAAAGTGAGAGATTGTTAATCATATCATATAAGCACTGGATTCAGCCATATCTGGGTCAATCAGACCCTTTCAGTTATATAAGTCAATAAATTCCCTCTTTTAATGATTTTCATTGAGAGAGGATACCTGGAAGGGTGAGGCCTAGGAGAACAGAGGCCTTCTCAAGGAGACCCCAAGGATACACCTGCAGGGGTGTCCTCCCCATGGTGACTCAGCTCTTAGGAATTTGTAGAAACTTAACTTCCTGGAACCGGGAAATTTCTGCTTCTGTGAAATCCTGTAATTCTGTGGGGGCTGGAACAGCTTCTCCAGCTTAATTCAAACTGACCAGTAAGAAAGTTACCCATGGGTTGGAACTTTTTGACTGGAAATAAAAAGAGAAAAACCAAGCCAGTCAGAGAGCATGGCCATTTCAAGATTTTTAGATTTACTGTAGCTCCGCTGGCTAAATAAAGCCCTTCCCGTCTTAACTATGGCGTTTGGGTGTTCGTTCTCTCCATTAAGCCTCGTTTTCCTGCAACATGATGATTTTTCATTTGCAATCCAAAACAGTCTTGACCAATACAACTGTCACAGTGAGAAAGATAAATCTCATAGTAAATTATAACTATGTAACTGAATTCCTGTTGGGTTTTGATATCAGTGCACTTCATAATTATTCCAACAGCGGGTAAATCACCGTAAGTCAATTGAATAAACAACCATTCCATTTCTCCTGCCTTTTCTTCTTTAGTAAATAAACCATAAACACATGAATGAATTTTGTTTTCTTTGAGGGTTTGAAAGCTTCTCTCTTGGCAGTGCCTATTGTTTAAAATAGTCTGAGTACTAAATGGGATGTTTAGGTAGGAAGGTTAGAAACTA
>NW_003852488.1:1851685-1881720 GCF_000181295.1 Otolemur garnettii | reverse complement strand
AAAAAAAAAAAAAAAAAGAATTCTGCCTTTCAGGAAGAAGTTAGACTGGTTTCTAGGTTCCTTTTAATTTTCATATCCTGACTTTGTAATTCCAGTGTTTTATGTGTAGCAGATATGAACTTTCCCCCCAATTAATTACTATCTTATCATCTCTTTAGGATATTAACCCCCCTCCACTTATAATTTATGATTATCATTACCGTACTCTGAATCATGTTTATTTGAACCTGAAAAAATTAAATTTTGTTTTCAAAAAAGTAAAAGTAGAAGGCACCTGAATTGTTTCCAGTTTTAGCCCAAAGCTAAGTTCCTGTTGCTGTTTTTATTTAAAAATCTAAGAACAGAGGATTTAGATATGAATGGAAATTGAGAGAAACTGCAATTCATTTTTTCTAGTTCCTGTTCTTTGTTATTCTTGGCTGCACTATTGTCATAGCTTAGAAGATTGAAAAGAAATGCCATTAGTTCTTTGTTTTGTAAACACTGGCTTCTTTTCCTTCCTCACTACAATATCCGACACATCTGCTTTCTATTTCTATATTATAATTACTAGTATCTTTTCCATAGCTCCATTCTTCCTTTAAACTTCCTCATCTTTAAGAAGAAATGACCCACAGCTAATATGGCCTCCCTGACTCCCACTGGTGACCTGCCTGTACTATCTGCTGAGTTGAATTAAATTGAGAAAGGGCAGGGTTAACAGCTCGTTCAAAAGTGCGAGTTGAATCCCTCAGCATTTCTATAACCTCTTTGAGCTTGACTTCCTTACTACAGAGGCCAGAAGATGAACTCCATGTTTCCTGGCCTCCCTTGCAGCAGAGGAGTCTGTATGAAGTCTAGCTTCTGCCACGCTGACAAAACCACTCAAAACCGGAAGGTGGAAGTGAGCAATTTGCTCTGTGGCCACATAGTGGGAGATCTCCTGGAAAGCAGAAGCATCCAGTTCTAGCAGCCGTGAGAGAGGTTTCTGGAGCCCAGTTGCTAGACTTACAGGTTCCAAGTGACAGGAGGCAATACCACTGGAGAGGATACCGAGAAGGGTGAGGTCTAGGAGAATAAGAGGTCTTCTTGGGAGAGAATACCCAGGAAGGGTGAGGTCCAGGAGAACAGGTCTTCTCAAGGAGACCACCAGGATATACCTGCGGGCCCTCTCCATGGTGACTCAGCTCTTGCCAATTTGTAGACTTAACTTCCTGGAACTTAGAAATTTCCACTTCTGTGAAATCCTATAGTTCTATGGGGGCTGGAACAGCATCTCCTGCTCGATTCAAACTGACAATGAGAAAGGTACCTGTGAGTTGGAACTTTTTGACTGGAGATAAAAAAGGAAAGACCAAGCCAGTCAGGGAGGGCAGCCATTTCAAATTCTTCTATGCTATAAGCTCTGCCTGCTGAATAAAAGCCTTCCTCTTATAAACTTGGTGTTTGGGAGCTCTTTCTCTCCATTGGGCCTGGTCTTCCCACAACATTCTCAAGGAGACCCTAAGGATACACCTGTGAGGTCCTCCCCATAGTGGCTCTTAGGAATTTGTGGACTTAACTTCCTTGGACCTAGAAATTTCCACTTCTGTGAAATCCCATAGTTGGGGGGAGAGGCAGGAGGAGCTGGAGCAACTTCTCCAGCTTGAGTCAAACTGACCAATGAGAAAGGTACCCATGGGCCAAAACTTTTTCACTGGGGATAAAAAGAAGACCACGCCAATGGGGAGTGCAGCCATTTTGAATTCTTGTATGTCATTCATTCTGCTGGCTGAATAAAAGCCTTCTTCCTCTTACAAACATGGTGTTTGGGTGTTTGTTTTCTCCACTGGGCCTTGTTTTCCCACAACACCAGGAGTGCTTTGCTCAAAACACTCTTATGTTGGACTTACGTATTTCTCAAGGTTGCTCTGTTCCTAGCTGTTGTAGTAACTATCCAAGCCAGGTTCTCAGACCTTCTGAAGATATCTAGTATCTGCTTAAACTGATTAGAGTGAATTCTAAGAAAAAGAAATCTGAGTTGTGTTTCTGACTTGTATTTGAAGGTACTGAGGATCTGATTTCTATCGGGGGATGGGGGACAGTCATAGGTATTGCCTAAACATTTACTGGCAGGCACCAGAATTGGAGATGAGGTTTCACATGACCAAGTGGCTGCTATTATAGAAAAGAATAGAGGGACACAAGTCTGTGTGATGGACTCATTCTATTGTATTGGAGTACTTAAAGACAGAAAAGGATATTAAGGTTCTAAGTTTTGTTTGAAGCCATGACCAAAAACCAAAGAATTACTATAATTATGCTACACATTTTTATGTTTTCTCAGTCATGTTTTTTTCTGTCTGACATAGCCATAAATGAGATACAGAGTCTCATCCTATGAGTCTCTGAATTATTACGTAGGTGAATTTACATTTATATTAGGTCTCTTATATGAAACTTTGGATTGCTTCATACCCCACCAATCCTACCCTTAAGTGGAAGGGGGATGTTTGGGAGGTTTTAGCTACAATAAATATCTGAACAGCTCCACTGCACTACTCCAGTTTAATCAACCCCTCCTCTCCTATATGTTGACAGTGTAACTATCTTTTTTTAAGAGTCTATAAGGATCTCACTGCAGGTAAATAAATAGCAGTGGATGCCAGTTCTCCTTATCCCCCTCCCTCACCACCATTCATTGCCTCCAGACTTACGACTATAATCATATTCCAGCATTCACTAGTTTATGAAATTAAAACAAAGAGGGAAAGTCTGAAACACATTTGCAACATTTTTCTAATTTAGACCATCAAGAACATGGATAGGTCATGTCAACTCCCTGGTTCCCTGACATAATTTGGTCTACTAAGACTTGATCATTGCTATCCCACAGGGCATGCTTGAGGCCTAGTACATTGATGACTACATGCTAATAGGACCAGTGCATTGGAATTAACAGGAATGCTACATGTCTTAGAAAGATGTGGGTATTCCATAGGGAAAGAGCATAAACTCAACTAAATTCAGAAGTCTCTTGCCTCTGTTAAGTTTCTGGGGTTTCACTGGTCTGAGCTTGTTAGTATCTTCCTTCCAAACAAGAAACAATTCTTGTGTGCTGTGTTTCCTACCACAGTACTTGGTAGGTCGTTTTGGATTCAGGTGTGCAATTTTAACCCATTTTCAAAATAACCCCTTACGTTTTGAGTGAAAGCCCAGAAGAGAAAAGATTTGGCAGCTCATCCAAACTAAATGGCAATAAATCCTGTCCCTTATCTCTTATGACACTATGTGCAGTCAGTGGTGATAGGACAATTAAACTCTAAGGATTTTGAAGCAAAGCCATAGTTTCTTCAGCAAATATGCTTGAGGCCTCCGGATGTTTCGCATTCCCAGTATTTTTCCTCATTACAGCCGTACGTGCACCAACATAAAACTAAGACCTCATTGGCAATTCCCCATATCAGTTGACCAAAGATGAAATATTCAAGCTTAGTTGAGAGAAGATTCTATAAGACATGCTGGCTCCAGCTATAAGCGTTCTGCTGCAGCATTAGGGCCCCACCCAAGAATGATTCAAAAGGACAGTAGGGGAGGAAAATGCTTACGGGCAGGCAGAACTTTAGGAAATATATCTTATTGTACACTTTGCTTATTAAAAAAAATAATTGACGAGAAAGATATCTTCAAATAGTGGACATAGCTAATTGTCTGGTCAGATGTCTGAGTCTTGGAAAATCCAAGTACAGAAGATTGTTTTGTTTTGTTTTGTTTTTGAGACAGAGCCTCAAGCTATCCCCCTGGGTAGAATGCAGTGGCTTCACAGTTCACGGCAACCTCCAACTCCTAGGCTCAAGCGAGTCTCCTGCCTCAGCCTCCCAAGTAGCTGGGGCCACAGGCACCCCCCACAACACCTGGCTATTTTTTGGTTGCAGCTGTCATTGTTGTTTGGTGGGCCCAGGCTGGATTCGAACCCGCCACCTTAGGTGTATGTGGCTGGCGCCTTAGCCACTTGAGCTACAGGCGCTGAGCCAGTACAGAAGATTGTTACCAAGAGAGTTTGGGAAAGAAGGATCATATAAATAACCTGTTCAGAATACACACCAAGGGAATGGATGTCATTGAGGTCAATGTAGATTCCTCTGCAAAAGAAGATTAATTATTAGGTTATTAAGATTGTGTGTTTGTTATATATTAGTTCATTCTCTTCACCCGACTATGCTTAATTGGTTTAAGAAATAAGAGGTTGTAGGCACACAATTGCACACTTATATGGGCTCATTATGTATTTTCCTTTACCAAAGCTGAACTATCTCCTGCTATTACTAAGACTCTAACCTTCGAGCAGCAGAAACAAATGCTGAAGTCCTCAGAACCAGCAATCCACCTGGTCAGTTGCCTGGATCCCTTTCACTATGGAGGGAATAGTTATTGTCCTGACATTGATTTTAGATATGGATTTGACCACCCTACTAACAACTGCTTCTTGCAGCAATAATTTACATGTACTAAATGAATGACTCCAGTTACCAACATGGTGACTAACCTGCATCATTTCTTCTAACCAAGGATGTAAATTTATTAAAAATAAAGGTGAGGCAATGGTCACGTGCCCACAGGATTCGCTGGTTTCATCATTTACTCCACCCCTAAATAGTTGACCTAATCAAAATAACTGTGGAATGGCTTATTAAAGACTTACTATGGTACTGTCTAAGAGACACTTGTGCACTTGGGGAACACTCCCACAGGAAGTAATATATTTTCTGAACAAGTAATGATACTTTTTTCATCGGTGGCCAGGACATATGGATCCAGTAAAAAAAAAAAAAAGGAATGAAAAAAGCAGCCTCTCTATTTAATCACAGCTAACAACGCCTGGGTCAATTGTTTTTGTTCCTAGTCTCCTTGGCCTCATCTTTACTGATTTAAAGGTTCTAGTAGCCAAAGATAGAATGCTTTATTTTCCAGGGGGTATGACCGCGTTCCATTGAACTGGAAGATGAGACTACCACTTGGCCATTTGGATCTCCCAAACCTCTGGAATAACAGACAAAATTTGATTACCATGTCAGCTAGAGTGTTTATTCCAGAACCCAAATGAGGAAAAAGGATAGCTGTTACACAGCAGGTGCAGAGAACAGCATCTCTAAACCCAGAATATCCTCAGGGGCTTTTTCAGTTATATTACATCCTGTGAAAGTTAATGAAAGACATAAAAAGATGTTCATCATTCTTAGATATTAGGAAAATGTAAATCAAAACTACAAGGAGATACCACCTGGAAATAGTGGTGATAGTTACACAACATCGTGAATATGCTAATGCCACTGAATTATATACACTTACAAATGATTAGAATAGTAAATTTGGCTCAGCGCCTGTGGCTCAAGTGGCTAAGGTGCCAGCCACATACATACACCTAAGGTGGCGGGTTCAAATCCAGCCTGGGCCCACCAAACAACAATGACGGCTGCAACCAAAAAATAGCCAGGCATTGTGGCGGGCGCCTGTGGTCCCAGCAACTTGAGAGCCTGAGGCAGGACACTCACTTGAGCCCAGGAGTTGGAGGTTGCTGTGAGCTGTGATGCCATGGCACTCTACCCAGGGGGACAGCTTGAGGCTCCGTCTCAAAAAAAGGCGGAGGCAGGAGACTCGCTTGAGCCCAGGAGTTGGAGGTTGCTGTGAGCTGTAATGCCACGGCACTCTGCCCAGGGGGACAGCTTGAGGCTCTGTCTCTAAAAAAAAAAAAATAGTAAATTTGATGAAATCTATGTTTACCACAATTAAAAGGAAATTTTAAAACCCCTGAAGACTATACCAGCCTCATACAAGCAAGATCATCAGTGTTCAGATATCTCAGCACAAACATAATCATTGCTTCACCATAAAACCAACCCCAACCAGCTGAGATGATTGAAAGTGTAGCAAACATCGAATGAGTAGTAGAGGAAAGAAACTAAATGTCCACAATAAATTTGTGATAAGTACAAAGAGGATGGTTACACCTGCTCATCACTTTCATTTTTTATCTGTCTTCACTGTTTTAAGTAGAGTGCATTGGTGTAGTTAATGTTGTAGTTTAGTCCATAAGATAGAGATAAGCAAATGGGATTCTGACTAAATGGAAATAGAGATGACCACCACTCCAAGATAGACGCAATGACTGACTTTTACTCTCTCTTTAAGGGGAAAGGGTAAGAATGTATTTGTAGGAGGAATCATTGCATTATCTTTGTCAGGAGCATGCTTCTGTTGCTATTGTTATTTGGATGTTTTTGCGTGGGAAGGATAAATTAACATGGACTAGCACAGGGATAGACTATGGCATATATTGTAAGTTGTATCATTTCACCCAACTTTCACCCATTCAAATCTTCTTACTGCATAATTTCCTATATTATAGAAGCTGGGAACCTAAGTACAAAATTTCTAAGACTTCCTTTACCTATAGTTCTTCCAAACAGACACTCCTAACTGAGCTTTCAATATAGACATGAGCATTAGGTGATGGCCATATGTGGGGAGAACACATCTCTGCCAAGGATAATGCTGATCTGGTTCTTCTGGGCAGCTGCTAGCCTGCTCCAGGCTTCCCCAGGATAGACTCTGAATCAAAGGCTAACATGGAGGAGGCTTCTTACAGAGTGTACTCTGTATCAACACCTGTGGAAAAAGGGAAGGAAGGAAGGAGGATTGGGCAGAGGGCAAAACAGGACTGCAGTTCAGTCTCATCAAAGTCCTGAGCAGACCACAGAAAGATTTTGAAACTGGAGTGGTCCTTCAGACTTGTCCTGAGTTGAGGCATGGGGTCAAGCATCTTCAATTAGGGCAAAGGCAATTCCCAGACAAGACTGACAGTTGAGCAGCACATCTGGCATATAAATTCTCCTCCAACACTATGATGACTTCTTTTCCTGGGACAAAGTTATAAGAAGAAGGCTAGGGTACAAACTAAAGTTCCCACCACTGCAGTGAGTCTCATCCTCTCCCTCCTCTACTATATATTCTAGATCTCTCTAACCTTTAGCTAGCTCTTCTAGTTTAAATAAAATATATGGTGAGATGACTCAGACACTCATCTCTGAGGGATATGATTTCATGGTCACATCCCCTGCTTAGGCTATAGCTGTTGCCTGGGTAAGGGAGTATCAGGAGATGCAAGTGGATCCAAACACATTCCTCTCTGCCCTCATGTGTACCAGCAACCATACCTTTTCATGGTAATTACCACATACCAGTATGGTGACTCTTCTTTTTGTCTACTGGCTCTTTGATATTAGGATTCAAAATACCTGGGTCACCACCAGAACATAATTTTGCTGCAACCCCTGAAGAAGTATTTCCCTTCTGGGAACCAGGACCTCTAAATCAGTGATCACAGAGTTACAAGGATGGGAAGCATACATTTCCAAAGTAGGTCACTTAGAGTAATGGTAAGAAGACTACTTCTACATCCATCACTTAGTTTCTAAACCTATGAAGTCTACCTACATAGGGGGTACAACATCATGTAATGTCTGTTGATTAAACAGCATAGTATACTCTTGGGACATAGGTCCCTAGACCTATGAAGTCTACCTACTAGGGGCACAGCATCATGTAATGTCTGTTGATTAAACTGCATAGTATACTCTTGAAAATGGCACCCCCTCCTCACAGAAATCACCTAAGAGATAGTGCCTCAGCTGCTTCTTCAAAATTCAGTCCATGGCTCCATCAGGCGAGGAGCTTCATGACACTGGTGATAGGACTTGGAGATTTCATGGTCACATTAGCAGTGGCAATAGCTAATCAGCCCCAGTGAGCTGGAACTCAAGCTTTTGAGCTTGTTCATGGCTTTCATCCATGGCACCATGGCCACTTTGTTCAGGTGCACATTGCACCAGCATTGGAGTAGCCCTTGTCAGAGGCTGACTGACATCAACAGGCTGAACCATTTTGATTACTTGGCTATCTACATCTCCTTCCATAGTTCATCTCTGTGATGGATATTAACATGTCTATAAAGATCTTCACATTTCATGCCTTCTACTATAAGTCCATCCATATGCCTTCACTGCAGATCTCTTTGTTCTCCACCTTCCAAATCCTTCTCCTTCCAGACCCCTAAACAAGCCATTTTTCATTATCCTTGAGTTCTACTATATTCTTTTCTGGACGACTTCTGTTTCTACCTAAAGAGGATGTTCTGGTACTTTACCCAAAGCTCTGCCCAGGAAGAGATTTCCTTCCACTACTTGCTTCAAGGCCATTATCTTTTTTAATAAAATTTTATATTGTTATATGTATATATTATAATATTTTAAAACATTTAGTATATGTGGAAGCACAAAAGCTGAAGGAGGGTATTAACTGCCTGTGGTGGCCAATTTTATGTATTAAATTGACTTGTTCACTGTCCATAGATATGTGATCAAACATTATTCTGAATATTCATTCTGAATAGTTCTGTGAGAGTATTTTTGGATGAGATTAACCATTATATTGGTGGACCCTGAATAAAGAAAGTTGCCTTCCACATGTGAGTGGACTTTGTCTGATTAGTTTAAGGCCCAGATACCACAGGAAACTGATTACTCCAAAGCAAGAAGACTTGCAGCAGATGGTCCTCAGAGTTAAACTGCACCATCTGCTGCTTCCTGGGTCTTAGCCTGATGGCCTTCAGATGTGAATTTTTTAAGTTTTAACTCTTCCTTGGGGCTTCAGCCAGCCAGCCCACCCTGCAGATTTGGACTTTCCAGCCTTTATAATTATGTGGGCCCATGTATGTGTATGTTTATATATACTACATGTCTATATGTTATACTTTTTAGGAAGTATATAAAGATACTTTATATATATAAATACATGATGTATATATACAAATATATAATTATATGTGCACACATATCTTATGGGTTCTGTTTCTTATGAAAGTGCTGACTAATACAATCCCCTTTTAAAGAGATGTACTAGCAAAGAAATCTCAGGTCAAGAAATTTTGTTGCATTGCATTTTTCTTGATAGCCTGGTTGGACCATATGCTGTCACATAGGTGCCTTCTTATGACCCTGGAATAAAGTGCAGGACAGTGAAGGGGCACAGCAGCTTATTTAGCCAAGAAGAAACCTTAATCAGTCTCCCTAGGATGAGCAAAAAAGAACAACCTGAAGTTACCAGATGCTGCAAAATATCAGAAACCCAGCTGGTCCAAGGCTGCCCCTGAAAGGGGCTTTCATTGGTGGTGTGCCGGTAAATGTTTCACAGCCAATTCTCCAAAGGAAAAAAAAAAGGTACTGATTTACAAAATTTGCTGTGTGTAGGTACTCCTGTCATAGCCATTTGAAGCTCCTAGCCATTGTGTAAGGGAGCATGGCTCCCAGTGTGATGTCTCTGATTGCTGAGCTAGGAGGAAATGCATATATTCAGCACTCACAAGCCTGTATGAGCTACCTTCAGCACTCTGCTGGCTGTAACACAACTGCCATCCCTTTTCAGCTGGCATCACACACCAGGCCACCCAGTAAAAACCAAGCCTGAGTTCAATCCTCTTAGTTAGTCATGTGGATCCCCCCTGGCCATGGATATAAACCAAGAAAGGAACACAAGTGTAAAAGTGGTAGATGCCATAGGGCTCCATTCTACCTGCTCTTGCTGCTTCCTGTGCCTGTCAGCTCTGTACATGCCTGGTCCTGGATATACCACTTCCACACTACAGTGGATTGCTGCTGCTCCTGTCTGACTGCTGGTTCTGATGATGGGCAGGTCTGGCTTCATGGTCAGTTTTTCCAGCTCTACCAAAGCTTAGTAGCAAACCAGCAGGTGTTTCTGTAGCACTATGCAATCCTCACTTCAGAGTCCCAGAGGCTTATATATTGATTTCCCTTTGGAGCTTCATCATCAACTCCTCACAGCTTGTTTTCTCACCTCAGATTCCTCCAGTAGTATGGGGTCTGCTGGGCCATATTGTCTGACTAAGAAGGCTACTTGCTCTACTGCCTGGAACTACTGCCAAGCCCATTTCTGCTTTAGATCCCGCTCAAAAGTGAAAGCATTTGTGGTCACTTGGTATGTAGACAGGCATAGAATTGCCAGATGTGAAATATGATGGCACCAAACCCAATCAGTCCTACCACTTTTGTGATTTCTTCTTTGCGAGGAGAGTGTGTGAGATACTATAATTTGCCCTTTGTAGTTGTATTAACTACAAAGCTGTTTCTGCATGCTCCAGCCATTGGATTCCCCAAAATTAAGGGATAGGCCCAGCACCTGAGTCATTGTAGTGCTTATCTTTCACCTCCCGAAGGAAATTTTTCTTATCAGGGTTTCCAACATACTTGCCACTTATTGATCACCAATTCCAACTGACTGATGTCATCAGTAGAGTAGATTAGTGTTACGTTTTATAGAATACCTGGATGGCCCAAGGCTCTTTGAGTTGTATTATAACGTAGGAAAAGAAGTTAGCAAAGCCTTGGTGCAATGTTATACTTTTGTCCATTGAAGTGTGAATTGCTTCTGATTCTTTTTTCTGATAGGAAAGAAAAAGAACCCATTCAGCAACTCAAATACTGTGTATTTGAGGAAGTATTTATTTCCTTTAGCAAAAAATACCACTTCTGGTGTAGCAGCTGCAATTTGTGCAACTGTGTGATTTGATATGCAATACTCCAGGATCCACCTGGTCATAGTAAGGGCCAGGCTGGTGAATTGAAAGGAAGTGTAATGGAGACCACCCTGGCATCCTTTAGGCCTCGAAGGTAGAATTAAATCCTGTCATTGGCACTGGCATGCTGCACTGTGGCTGAAGGGGGTGGGGCATAGTTTCAGAGCCTCTCATTTGACCTCCTTCTCCAACAGTGTCTATCCCATAAGCTAAGAAGCCTATGTGGGGAATGTGCCAAGTACCAAATATGTCCATTCACATTATACATTTGAGTCTGGTGAAATGACCCTCAGTAAAATCAGACTTTCTGGGAGTCATATGTGGATAGCACCCTACATATCACTTAGTCCCCATTTGTGTCCACTCCAGGGAAGCTAGAATGAAACTTCAGATTCCATGAATATCAAGGTCAACTTGGATCCTGTGTAGTCTTGGGTGCTTTCCCCTTCACAATGTATATTCTTCCAAGTAAGTGACTGTAAGCCAGTTGGAGAACTGTGTGGGAATCATCATCATGTACATTTGCCACCTTGTCACTGGGTCCTTCTTTCTCAGGATCTGTTCTTTCCTAAAATCAGTGGTTTACAGGTCAGAAAACAGAATCAGGTCTGGAAATTAGCAAAGGAACTGTGATTTTTTTTTTTTTTTTTTGAGACAGAGTCTCAAGCTGTCCCCCTGGGTAGAGTGCCCTTGCGTCACAGCTCACAGCAACCTCCAACTCCTGGGCTCAAGCGAGTCTCCTGCCTCAGCCTCCCAAGTAGCTGGGACAACAGGTGCCCACCACAGCACCCAGCCATTTTATGGTTGCAGCCATCATTGTTGTTTGGCGGGCCTGGGCTGGATTCGAACCTGCCACCGTAGGTGTATGTGGCTGGTGCCTTAGCCACTTGAGCCACAGGCGCCCAGCCAGGAACTGTGATTTTTATGGAAGTAGTTACCCTTATTCTGATGATTATTCATTCTTGATTTCTTTTGTGTAAATTAATCATCTTTGTTGGCTTCTTATCTATGTTGCTCCTGGGAATGTCTTATTGTGTTAATTACCCTTATAGCTCCTCCTGGATTTATTCTGGTTGCATTCTGACCTTGCCACTATAGCATGCATATAATTGACTTGCTTTTCATTGCCCCTTGGACTCTGTATTTTAGGTTCCTATCCTTCCCCATTGCTTTCAAAGAGTCCAGTTCTATAAAGCCATCTCATTAGCCCTGGCCTAACAGAAAAGAGACTTTACTAAACCTCTCCATGATTCTGGTGCCCCTCTCACCAGAGCATACCTTAGTGCTTTCATAAATATAACGTCCTCCATGCCTCCCACGGAACATAATTCTGAGGGTTAATGTTAGGTGTTGATGTGGCTAGGTGAAATCCCCACATATTCAATCAAACACTAACTGTTGCCATGAAGTATTTTGTAGATGAGATTAATGTTCATAGTCAATTGACTTTAAGTAAAGGAGATTATCCCAGATGATCTGGGTGGGCCAGTCAATTGATGCAGACTGCTCCTATGAAGGGACAATAACTTTGGATGTGACAAGGCCATTCACCCAGGGGAGATTCCTGGAGTGGGTTGATACATGGGCAATATCAGTCTACAGTTCTTCCACCAGCTGGAGAATAAGTCCTAGAACCCTGGCAAGTCTAGAATTTAGTGTAACCAGTACTAGTCCTCTGTATCATAGGTCCAAAGATATAAGCTATGGTAACAGTGATATTTATTTACACAACTATTATGATATAAATGAGCATTTCTGGCTGGGCACAGTGGCTTGCACTTAATAATGCTAATCCTTTGGGAGGTTGAGGTTGGAGGATAACTTGAAGTAAAAAGTATGAGACCAGCCTGGGCAAGAGCTAGACCCTATCTGTCTCTACTAAAAATAGAAAAAAATTAGCTGGACGCAGTAGTGCATACCTATAGTCTAGCTACTGGGAAGGCTGAGGCAGAAGAATCACTTGAGCCCAGGAGTTTGAGGTTGCAGTGAGCTATGAAGACATCACTGCACTCTACCTGGGACTACAGAATGAGACATTGTCTCAAATAAACAAATAAACAAACAAACATTTATCTCATTCCTAATCATGTAGCATCCAAGCCATCTTGGAGAGTCTATAAGCTAACTAGTAACATTTAATAAATATCTTTCTATTTAAACTAGCTAACATGGGTTCTATTGCCTGTAACTAAAAATAAGTGATTTTGAAAGCCATGGAAATGTCATATAAGGTAGAATAATGCCCCTTTTAATATTCTGTGTTGCTTCTGAGCTTTGAGTAGCCTTGTGGTTCGCAGACTCAGAAAGACTTTCTTCTAAAAGATCCTGGGGGGTCCTGATTTTCTCTTCGTCATTATAGCTCAACAATGTACAGCCTGGCATTTTGAAGATTTCATTATGATCAGTTTGGTAAGAAGAATTAAGATTAGTTTGCATAAGTATTTTTTAACTGTAAAAGAACAAGTGATCTGAAGGCATGCTGAGCCTATAGCAAACATCTGATTCACTCCAATGAGCATGTGGTAAGTAATCATCTGTCCACTAACTCTGGGGCAGCAAGGTGCTCCACCTGGACCTGGGCAGGTGTTCTGCTTCTGCCTTGCTCCTCTCCAAAGTGTACATCACATCCAAACCTCACATCTCTTGACTGGTTTCCTGCCACAGTCCAACTAGATGGCCTGCATATTCCCAGTTCCACTTTCATTCCAACCATTCTTCATGCTGTAGATTGTGTGCACTCAACAATTTCTTCCCCTGAGGATAAATTCTGGTTTCCTAAAACTCTTCCTTGATCTGAATCCTGTTTGCCTTCCCCACCTCATCTCTCCTCATCAATCTTCCTTCTCACCTAGCCCCACTCAATTCATCTTCAGGTTATCAAACAGGCCATGTTTTCTCTCACCTCCAGAATATGCTGTTTCTTCTCCCTTGAGAGTGTCCCACACGTGGTCCAGCTATCTACTACCCATCTTTGAAGACTCAAGTTGGCATCATGTCTTCCTAGAAACCTTTATTGAAAGATGACCCATAACCCCTTATATTACAAGCCCAATGAGTTCAAATTAGGTAGTCCTTAGCTCCAAGTCTATTTATGTCTGTAATATATCCACCTGACTTACTGGTAGAAATTGAATTATTACTATCCAGAAAACAGTTTGATATTATATATTGTGAGCAGTGAATCATTTCATAGAAGTTTTTGACTAAACAATTCTTTCTCTGTAATCTTGCCTTAGGGAAAGAGTCAGAAACTTGGGCAAAGGTTCGTACAACAGAGTTTACTAAGCGTCTGTTTTATGATGATGGACTGGAACTGCGACAAATTCCAAGGAAATATATAAGATGTATTTTAATATATACATGCATAATCAAATGACAAAACATAAACAGAAACGCAATGAATCAGAAATCAATGGAAAATTGAATTGAATTCACAAAATTGAATGGAAGAAGAAAGCCATAGGCCAGAACGTGGTCAGGAAACTACCACCTTGGAATTATACAGCACCCTGTGATTAGGTACAGGAGGAAAGATTGGCCTGCACAGCAATTGACCATTTGGGAACTGCTGCAGGCCATCCGGATACATCATTCTTCTGGGCAGGCAACGTAGACAAGGATCTCTGCTTCTAGTTAGAAGCAGTGAGTGTGGGATTTGTGTCATAGTGGCAGGGAGTGGGAGAAGATAATAAAAGTAACTGGGAAAGTCTGGGTGGATTGAAAAATCCATAACTAGCTGACACTTTGTCTAGCCAAGCCTGGGCTCAAGGTCTATCCTAAATATTAATAAACACTGGTCTATACCACATGTAGCCAGAAATTAGGATTTATATACTACCTACATAGTCTCTGTACCCAAACCATGAAATCAACATACAAATTGGACCCATGACTTTAAATTAGTTGAACTCCTGGCAGGGCAAATATAAAATCTGCAGAGAAACATACCCTCAACTTAAGATGCGCAAAATTCACATTTCCATACTGGAAATGATCTCACATGGTTTACAATGGTGAAATATATAAGGAATCTACCACATTTGAGAATTAGCAAAACATAAGAAACCACAGGATTAAACAGCAAATTAAAATAATTGCAAACTTTAAATAAGTATATCTAAACTGATTAAAGACATATAAATTAAATCATTAAACATTTAAAAAATATGGTCTTGTGGAAAATTACTCAGGAATTCAACACAGAGATAAAAACTACAAAAGGAAGTTGAAGAAACATAGAATATGGAATAAGAAAGCCCATCATAAGATTTCCAGAAATATGAAGAGAAAGAGAGAGAGATAAAACTAGTGGCTTAGGCTTTTCCAGAATGAATGAATGATATGTGAATGTGCTAAGTACAGAACAGTGTGAATAAATACAAATTTACAGCCACATAAGGGGGAACTCATAAAAGCAAGCAAAGATGAAAAAAGTAAGTTACCTCTAGAACAATGATAACCAGATTTACATCAGACTTATTAACTGATGAAAGGAGTTCACAACTTAATATAACTTTAACCTGTTGAGAGAAAATAACAGCAACTTCCAGAATTAATTCTCAGCCAATTTTTTAATTCAATGCTAAGAATGAGACATTTTCAGCCACACGAAGAATCAGAGCCTTTAGTGTTAACATATCCTCCTAGAAAATCTTCTGAAATATGTACTTCGGGAAGAAGATATTTAATTGAGAAGGAGAAATAAGATACAAGAAAGTAATTTCTGGCAAGAAATGGTAAACATGTGCACATCTTTTAAAGATATTTGGCAGCATAAGACTAAAACTCATGGTGAAACTAAAATGTAAATGTAATACAAGTGTATCTATGTATATACAAGGATATCTGTGCATTAATATATGAATGTGAAAGACAAAAAGCATGACTTCCAGATCAGAATTTGTGGAAAATTTGCAGGGTAGGGGAGCAGAAGATTCAGTCAAGTAAAAAAAGCAGGGGAAGGAAAGGGAAAAAATAGCCTAGTAAATAAAAGACATCTAATAATACATAGAAATAAAAGCAACTATGCCAACAATCACATTGAATGTAAATAGTAAGTAGATTAAATGCACCCATTAAAAGGCAGAAATTGCTAGATGATCTGATTATATGCTTATTTCAGCAGATACATTATAATTTAAGGACATGGAAACATAATATGATGGAAAAAATAGACCAAGTAAATATCAACCCAAAGAAGATTGTCTAACTTGATAGCAAACAAGATAGACTTTATGATCCCACATACTGATTAAAAAAAAAAAAGTTTTAGGCTTCTCCTTTGAGCAAGACAATGAACAATTTGCATCTGAAATATAATTTTAAACTTCTATGTGCTTAATAAAATAGCCACAAAATGTGTAAAGGAAAATTACTGTACTACAAAGAGAAATCAACCAAAGCAGAACAACAGCAGGGCAGATGTTCAAGTTCATACCTCTCTGAAACTGGTGAATCAAGCACAAAAATACAGCATGGACAGGGACGAGGATTACCAAACAGAAAGGAGAAAACTTTTTGAGGCAAAATGTTCTAAAACCCTACTGTAGTGATGATGGTACAACTTTGTAAATTTAGTAAAAACTTTAAATTGTACAATTTCAAAATTTTATAGTATATAAATTATACCTCAATAAAGGTGTTAAAAGAATATAGAAAACCCCATGAGCCCAGCATTGGCCAATTAGGAAAAAAGCAATTCAGTTCCAGCACAAATGAAATATTTAGAGAATTCAACTTCACATGGAAATACAAAGTAAATCTCAACTAAGAATGAATTGATATCTGGTAGACCACATGTCCTGAACATAGTTTAATTAAAATTATCTTTAAAACTTATGTCTGAAAAATTTTGCATATTTCTAAATCATGGTCTTAAGAAGAAATAACAATGTAAATTTTTAAATGCTCACAAATGAAAGAAAAAAGCATTCTTTTATATCAAAGCATATGGAATAAGCTAAGGCAGGTACTATAAAAGACAAATAAGTCTAAAATGTTGATAATAGGTATACATGAAAAGGGAACATAATTAAAGATACAGTGGAGATTTTTTAATCTGAAGTGAAAAGTATGGATAATTCGATTTGAAAACTTAGATACATAATTACTAGAAGACATAGAAAACCCCACAGGAAAAAAATTCTTAGGAGATTTATGAAAGAAATGAAATCAAGGTTAGTATCCATACATGAAATGAACACCAGATTCAGATACTTTTATAGGACAGCTTTACCAAAAGTTTCAAAAATATACCAGGGCTGCCAAAAAAATGTATACACATTTTAAGCAATCTTGTCAGAAGTTAAATCAATCATTCCAAAAAAGTGTATGAATTGTAGGTAAAAAGGATGTGCCTCACACGTCTAGGTACACTTGACCACTAATGATGACTTCAATTCAATTTTGAAAAGTAATACATAGATAACATCGCTTAAAATGCAAATCCATTTCTTTGGCACCCTTATGTATCATTCCAAAATTATACCAACTTTTGGGCAGCACCTGTGGCTCAAAGGAGTACGGTGCTGGCCCCATATGCTGGAGGTAGCAGGTTCAAAACCCAGCCCCAGCTAAAAACTGCAAAAAGAATTATACCAACTTTTTCCAGGAGGAAAAAAAAGAAGAATCGCTCTCCATGTTATTTTATGAAGTTAGTATAACCCCAATACAAAAGTCAAAGACAATAGAAAAAAGGAAAATTACAGGCCAAGTTCATTTCTGAACTTAGATTCCCAAATCCTAAATAAAATATTAGTCCACTGAATTTCACAGGAAATGTAAAAGAAATGTTAAAGAATACAATGTATGTATTTAATTCTTGCCAGACTGGTTTAACATTTAAAAATTCCTGACTACGTAACAAGAAGAAAAAATATCACCTCCACAGATTAAAAAAAAATGATAAAATTCAATACTTATTCAGGATAAACGCTCACAGAAAACCAGAAAGTTAAGAACATTTCTTTAATCTAAAAATAGATTATCTAACAAAACCCAACAGCAAATGTGGTTCTTAATGGCAAAGCAGCAGAAGTAATCCCCTTAAAAACAGGAACAATGCACCAAAAAAAATCCCTCATTACTCTTTTACTCTGAATTATGACGGCGGTTCTAGCTGGTACTTAAGTCATGAACAGTTTGTTCTACCATTCAGGATGCAAAGACCTGGTGGTGATGATGTACAAATGTCAACATGTCAGAGGCTAAAGACATAAATTTACTTTTTGTTCAAAGTCCATTGCAGATTCCAATGATGACTCAATTCTAAGGGTCCATTTGTGGCTAGGCATCTCAAAAGGGGAACTCCCAAGTGCTGTACCAAGGGAAGGGAGAAATGGAGGATGACACAGCAGCTCTTGATGGCTTCAGTATGTAGTGACATAATACTTTCCCACTCCATTGGCTCAGGTAAGTTACATGGCTTTAACTGCAAAGGGGCTGGAAATATGGGGGAGCACAGGAATATTTAGGGTACTGTGAATGTCCCGCCATAAGTAGAAAGGAAATAAAATAAATTATCATGGTCTGCAAATGATATAACTTTGTACATTATTAAACTGCTATAGCATATATACTATTAGAACTAACATCTGAGCAAGATTCCTTGTTTTCTAACAAGGTAGAAAAATCAGTTCCTTTCCCTTCCTTTCTATATACCAGGAATACTACTAAAGAAATGTAATTTTTAAAAAATAATTTAAGAGACTTTGGAATAAATATTATAAAAGATTAATAAGATCTTTATGAGAAAATTTTAAAACTTCATTAAAAGTCATAAACTAAAACCTAATTTTATACATATTACATATATATTTTATAGATGGAAATATCCAACATCAGAAATATATTAATTTTCCCCAGATTAATTTCTAAATTTAATGCAATTGAAAAAATCAAAATAGATCCTTTTTTTTTTTTTTTTTTTGAGACAGATTCTCACTCTGTCTCCCTAGGTAGAGTGCCATGGCATCATAGCTCACAACAACATCGAACTCTTGGGCTTGAGCAATCCTCTTGCCTCAACGTCCAAAGTAGCTGGGACTACAGGCTCCTGCCACAGCGCCCATGTAGTTTTTCTGGGTTTAGTAGAGATGGGTCTCACTGTTGCTCAGGCTGGTCTTGAACTCCTAAACTGAAGCAATCCACCCTCTGTGGCCTCCCAGAGTATTAGGATTACAGGCATGAGCCACTGTGCCTGGCCCCAAAATCTTTTTTCTATTTTTCTTGATGGACATATGTATAACTTGTCAAGCTATTCTAAAATTCAGAGGGAAAAGCAAAGATCCAAGAAAAAAAAATTGAGTTAAAGAACAAGGTGACAAATACCTGGATTATGTTTGGCTGCAGAGTAACAACAAAGAAATTGTCTACCGCGGCTTAACCTAATAGGGTATTATTTGTATCATATCACAAAACAACATTTTTCTACAAAGAGAAAAGATGAAAATATGCTACCCAAAGGACTTGGATTTGGTTCTACGTGCCAGTTATTTCTTAATGTAAATTAATAAACTGACACTTGAGGTTATACGTAGTACCTAAATCTCAATGATCTCAACTAACATGAGTCAGCTCCTATAAAAGGAACCATTTTACATGGTAATAAAGTCAAGTTTCTGATCCTTCAAAGTCCAATCATTATGAATTCACGAAAGTAAATACCATCTGTGAGGTCACTCGATAGACAAGCATTTGATGTTCAGGAAGCAACTCTTCTACTTGGCCATATTTGAGGCCTTCATTTAAAACTAACTCCCCTTGTACAAATTCCACATTTATACACTGTCTTTCTGGTATGAAATTTTGCTTCCTGTGCTCATGTGCACAAAGGAACAGTATTTCTTCACCCAGTATGGCACTCTCCGCTCAGAATTACTGACTGCGTGCTAGATAGACACTGCTCTGAAGCTGGGGGCTGGAGGGTGTTAGGGACAGGAAGGGAACAGGGTGGGAAGGAAAGGAAAAGTGGGAATGGCTGAGCCAAAGAAAAGTGGACAACTGCTGAGACAGAGGACACAGCTCCTTAAGTCAGACCTGAACAGGGTAGGGAAGATCGTATTCTGGGCTGTTACAAAAGCAGAACTAGCCGAGATTGTGGAAAGTTTTGAAATTCAGACGCTACTCAACTCCTAAAACCCCCCACGGAAGGATTGATCAGTAGAAGCTTTTTCAAAAAGCAGCTAGCCAGCATCCCGTGATTAATCAATACTCTAGTAATATCTTGGAGACTTTCCTAAGGAGAAGTTAGTTAGGATTAGTGTGAAGTCAGCTTGATCCAGACCCTTAGTAAAAGCAATGCATAAACATGAGTTAGGCGATGCGCAAACATTAGGAGGAGGAGGAGCAAAGCTAGGAATTAGGGAATAAATGCAAGGGGAACTGTCAGTAAGGCGTCCTTCCTCCTTCACAAGGAAGAGATCACGCCCCTCGTAAGTGTGTTCTATTTGCTTATAAACGTCTATCTGCCTTTAGGTTTAAGAGTATTCTATAAAACAAACTTTGCTAACTGCCTGTTACTGCTATGTAACTTCTTTTTGTGCGGGCTCTGCTGATACTACTGGGTTTCCTCTTTTTCTGCTGGCTGAGTCAAAGTGCTTTAGATTCTGGGGGCCACTTGCTAGTGGCACCCAGAGAAAGCCTGCACCAGAGCTGGGGCCTTCACGGCCCCCTGTGAGTCCTCACATACATTACAGAAAAAAGAATCTACTAGATAATTACGTGATCGTTGCCACTCCCTGGTTCTAGCAGACGGTGCAACTTTCATGGCAGCATATGGCAGTGTGCTGTGCCTAAAGTAGGCACCTGATGAATATTTTGATTAATTGGTTATAACAGCAAATAAAATAAAACCAGCACAGCAATCCATAATTTGGGGATATTAAAATTCCCCAAAATATGCTCTTTCCATATTTAGTCCCATAATATTCCCAGTAGAGACAAATTAAGTCAAGCCAACTTAATAGGTTAAGTGGTTCAGCGTGGCTTAATGAGATGTGATACCACAGCCTACTTGGGTAACATTCTGCTCTTGTGTCTGAGCTGATCTTTTTCAGCGTAATCGTCAGCACATCTTAACATGACACTAAGAGGTAATTAAATCTACTTTCGACTAGTGTGGGGAAGAAGATGTGGGAGAGGGAATACCTTTTTTTTTCTCGTTCACAGTCAAAAAATCAAAGAAAACTATGGTTTAATGCTCTGAGACACCCTCCCGGTGATGTGGAGGGAGTTCTTATGGCCCTTCCTGTTGCTCCGACAGACTTTTCTTCCTTAAAGTGCTACAAAAATCATTATCGGGGAAATATTTTTTAGCCACAGTGGGAGAAAAGAGAGAAAGAGAAGGAAAAATAAACACTCCTAGACAACAACAAGGAGTCCTGACTTTTCAGCAGGCTTTGTACAGATGGAATCAGGAGTTGGGTGGGAATATGAACCATGCTGTGGCCAAACAGATCTCCTATCTTCAGGCTGCGGCTGGAACCTGTCTGTTTAACATGGGATACCACACAGACTGGGGGAAAATGTCGTGTTAACAGTTCTAGGACGGTGGGAAGTGGGAAGGGGAAATGGTGAGCCACTGAAGGTTCCTAGAACTAGCTGCCCTCTCACTAGCTACATTTAACAATATGTTTACAGGTAGCAAAATTTGCAGCCTGGCCTTTTCAATCACCTGGCTACCAAGACTGATTCTTACTGAGAAGATTCAAACACCGGGAGAAGAGATGGTTTGGGCTAAGTTTCTATGGAGACATACCCCCAGAACATGGGGACATTTAACTCTTAATATCACTCTCCTTCTGATTATTTCAATTTTGATGAAATACAAAAGAAGAGTAAGATACATCTGTGAATCATCAGAAAGACGCCATAGTTGGTAGGCTCGGCACCTGTAGCATGGTGGTTATGGTGCTGGCCACATGCCCTGAGGTTGGTGGGTTCGAACCCAGCCCAGGGTAGTGAAACAACAATGACAACTACAACAAAAAAATAGCCAGGCATCATGGCAGCTGGGACTACTTGGGAGGCTGAGGCAAGAGAATCGCTTAAGCCCAAGAGTTAGAGGTTGCTGTGAGCTGTGACACCACAGCACTCTACCAAGGGTGACATTGTGAGACTCTGTCTCAAAAAAAAAAAAAGAAGAAAAAGAAGAAGAAGACACAATTGGCATAATTCATTCCATGACCTGCTTTTCAAGAAGGTAGGGACTTGCACATTATTCCCTAAAGATAACCTTGAACAAACCTACATTTATCCTATTCCTGACTTTTACCCTATGGGTCATCCTCTGAGAGTTAAACAATTACTCCACTAACATATTATATGTAGACCTTTAATCTGAATCATTCAAACTAAAATATTTATTCTCGTGAATTTGTGTTGGGCTTTAATTTTCTGCATGTGTTATTTTTAGGAGCAGCATACAGCTCAGAGAAAACCTCTCTGAAGAGGTTGCTTTTCTGTGGAGATCGGAAAGATGCCAAAGGTAATACAACACTAGTTGGATGTATTAATCAGCATGTTTTCTCTTCTGGGAGTTTCTGTTACCCCTGACCCTGCCCTCCGAGGCAGTTAGACTAGAGAAATCCATCCCCTCAAATGAGGGTTGTTTTATGCACTCCGGGAACCAGAGTGTCAAGGCCTGGACCCTGGGTATCAGACAGAAGAATGCAGCCTGTCTACATAAGTATGGGGATCACTCACAAGACTAAAACAGTTTGTCCCTCTGATTTACCTGAAACCACCTGAGTCTGTATGGAATTCTGAACTGTGGGCCACACATCTGTTCAACTAATATTTACTTGGTGACTACTCTCTTACTCCTAACAAGAGTTGTAAAAAATAAAATTATAAGTGATCTACCTTTCCTGTCCTCCAGGAGCTTAAAACCTAACAGAAGAGATAAGAAATGTAGTAGCACCTCCATAGTTGCCCAGCTCCTACATTGACCACCTCCTTAAGCTGAGCTAATTTTCATAGACCAGACATGTACTTGTCAGTACAGTACAGTATCAGTACAGTGAGCCTTGTTCCTTGTGTTGACGACTCTCTATGTTGACAGTTGGCTACAGTCCCTTGGGGGTCAACTAACAGAGGCTCTACTGCATATCCAGATAAATCTAATACAAGGCACTACACAAAAGAACTACCAGAGGGTCCTGTGTCTAAAATGTCACCAGTAGCACCTGGGTCCTTCCTACCATTGAAAGCTGTGATTATTGTGGAGGTGTTACTTGTATGTGAATTGTCTCCCCACCTAGAATAAGCAGGGACGAGTCCACCATTATGAAATATTTCCCCAAGCATATCACATAACCTGGCTATCCAAAGCATACCATGTTGAATCAATGAATGAGTGAAGGAATGATCTCACGTCGGGGTCTGTTTTTGTTCTGTGATTATGTTGAATTTTATTTCTCTGTGAGAGTCTAGGGAAATAAGCCTGGTGTGCTGGATTGTCCATTGCCAACTTTATACCACCACCCCCTACTCCAAGTATGGGGACTGCCCCCCTCCCCGATTCATCTCATAGGGTGACAGGGAGGACTTAAGGTACATAGATGTGCACACAAATGCACAGGCACCAGAGCCACCCACTTTGCCCAGCAGACTAGGACAGTTAGCGCCAACTTCTTAGAGATTCTCAAGAAGCGTGGCAGCCTGCAGACAAGCTTTTGAAAACCTCTCCAGGTGGTTTGAGCTGTGGGCCTCAACAGCAACTACCTGACCCTTGAGGCATTCCTCTGACCTCCAGGGGCAGCTTTCTGACCTCTGCACCAGTGCACCCCTCCTTCCCAGCTCCTTCAAAAGCTGTCTAAGGTCCTAGTTCTGAGTCAGGCTCCTCATATCTAGAACACACAGTCCACTCAGACAGTGTGAGTTTGCTCTCCCTACATATGACTCTGTTCACCCAAACAGGCTGTCTCTGGAACATTCCATCTCAGCAATCTTGGATTGCCTTTCCTTTTGTACAAAAAGAAACTAGTCCACATAGAGAAAAGACTTTTTATGTTCACATAAGGCAAATTAGTTCTCAGTCAATCATTCTTTAATTTAGAAAGCCTGTTCTGTGTATAAACATTCCATAATTCTAAGTAATAATGCATTTTAATTTCAAGATGATAGGTTTGGGGACATCTCCAACAGCTTACAATGTTACTCTTAGCAGGTATGTGGGAAAGCAGAGACAGGTAAGAGCCAGTAGTAGCTCTGTCTGATATATCACATTCCTCACTTGTAACATCTAAAAGTCAATATTATTTGAAGTAGAACATTTGAAAAATAATGGCAATTTTTTTTTATGTGGCCAGCCTCGTGAATGTTATGAGGAGCCACATCTTGAGACTTAACTTTAAAGTTTAAAATATAAGCCACACATATTCAAGTGATTAATTTTAACTCTCCAGAGCATTTTATTGTATTTTCCTGAAGATTTTTACTCAATTTTTCCATTTCTGGCTTTTCTCAGTGCACGTTGGTCCCAACCTCCGCCAAATCCACTAAGACTCTGCTCACAGATAATGCCAAGGGTGCAGCAGTAGTGACAATTTAAAAAAGAAATGAAAGATGCCCCCAAATCGAGAGCTGTGTGGCCCTTTCCTTCATGGATCTATGTAACGGGCTTCCCTGTCAGAGTGTCAGAACTCGGGGGTGTTATAAACACAGAACAGTGAGGCACCAGGAGGCTGACTTTCCTGGAGCCTCTTCCCTGAGCCATCTGCTGTAAGACTATGCGGCTGGTGTGTTCCTCACCTCCTCGTCCCAGGCTGTACCAGGCTCTACCACACTTCATTCCCATGTGCACAATTCAGAGCCCCTCAGTGAGAACCCCCACGACTGCCAAATCTCCACTATCCATGGGTCATGCCCACGTGTATTTGGTTTCTCCCATCTTCATGATCCTAAAGCAGAGTCCAGTAAAATTATAAGAGGAAGAAGGAATATCATCATGAAAACAGATAATAAGGGGGTGAAAAAAGGAATATGACATTTAGGGAGAGACACGGGTTCCTCAGTGTACAGAGCATCAGCGCTGCCTTAAATGACCTGCTTATAAATGAGAAGACTCTGGGTAACATGAGTTTCAGTTTCCTCTTCTGCTACTAATTACTGCCTACTCTTATGGTAGGGGTGAATAGTTACTGAATGGTGTGCATGAAGCACTGAACACAGTGCCTGGCACATGGGATCCACTGCCACATTAATAGAAACCAGCACTGATTGATCAATAAATTCCTTTTTAAGGGAAAGCAGACTTGCTAGCTGTGAGACTCAGGCCAAAGCCATTTACCTCTCTGAGTCCTGATAGCCTCGTCTGTCAGATAAATCTAATAACAGCTGGGCTATTTACTTGTGGACTATCATGAAAGTCAACTGAGAATACCTATGTGAAGGTACGATGTAAATTGTAAACCCCTGAACAAAAGAGAGCCTGTGTAAGTCACCCCCTTTCCAGCCAAACTTGCTTCAGTAAATTGGAAATCTTACCAGCCACAGAATAAGAAGTATTGTGAAGCACTGGTGTAGAATAATGATTATCAAATAACTTGTATTCAATCATAATGCTCACAGTCTTAAACCAACTCATTCTGAAAACCTCTAAAAAATAAATCAGGACATAACCAATCAGCACTTTGGTCAAAAACAATTGGCAGGAAACCAAACCTATCTATGCCAAATATTGGGAGCTGCACGAGTTTTATTAAACTCCTTTAACAGAAGCTGGAAATGAGTGGATAAAAGTTCTCCGTACCCTAAAGCAGCCAGTGTCCTCAGCTATGCACACATCGTAACATCCCCCCAAATCCCATGAGCTAAACTCCTCTGTTGAAATTCCAGAATCACACAGTTTCTCCCGTGCTAGCAAAATATATACATTTTACACACACACACACAATCACAGAACACGTTGCAGAAATTGTTCACTTACAGCTATTACTTTTTCTTTTTAATAATTCAATATAATTACAAAAGGAACAAGGAATGTCATTATGAAATCTGGGTGTCTGGGAGAGCCAGAGAGGACCGAAGCCCCACGGTAAGCTGTGCTATCGGGCGGAATTTACACAGGTAGTCAGGTTTCTGAGTATGCAAAGGAAAGAAGTTTCAATTGGACCACATTCAACAGGACATGAGACCGGAAGGACTGCTTTAGTCCTACGGTACAAAAAGAAGTTATATAAGTTGAACAAATGCTCCTCTCTTTCAGGAATGTCTTGCACAAATTGCATAAACTGTCAGAATAGCCTCAGGGAAATAGCCAGTGGCGAAAATGTTTGTCCAGTGCTCAGCCGATAGGCACACATTGCAAAACTCTCCCCCATAGTTATGCCCCTCACCCTGCTGCCAGCACAGGCACACCACCCCACAGCAATAGGCTGACCCGACCACATCAAAGTGGAGCCTCACCACCCTTTTGCCCTTCTGAGTTACAGTTGGCTGATCAGGCCTGCTGCGGGGAGGCGTGTGCCTTTGAGAGTGTCTTCCTTGTGCCTCCCTGGGCCAGGCCTGTTCCAAACATAAACAGAAGCCTCCATCTCCACCACGGCTTGGCTGATAAATGGCACATTGTTCAAAGCCACACTAGGAAAAGCATTATCAATTGTACTAAGGCAGTATCTCCTAGTCAGCAGACAAGGTTTCAACAACCTAGTAATTCTTATCTCGAATTCTATGATTCTTTAGAGCTTTTCAAGGGAAGAAATTCGCATTGGGCTAAAGAAATGAAAGGAATAAAAAGGCAGGGAGGAAGCCAAACATCCTTTCAAAGCACTTGACCTTGTACATGTACCTAGTATCCCCATGCTAAGAACTGGATCTTCATTTACTAAAGATTACTATTGCATATGCCTCAAATGAAATCCCAGTCATCCTTTCCAGCAGGTTTTAGCATGATACAATGAACATAGTCTAAATTTTTCATGTTGGAAAAGTCAAGCAAGAATTTTCCATTTTCCTCCTAAGTGTTATCCCCACTGGTCGGGTTGGTCAGATTAATGGAGCAGACACCTCCACCATTCATGGAAGCCTTATTAATAGAATTCCTATCTCTTCCTTCAAAGGGGCTACTGTTTCTGTCTTGTGTCTGGGGCTACATGAAGAGAATAACAGCAACAGTCATTGTAAACAACCTGTACTGAGCACTCATTACGTTCCAGGTGCCACTCTGCGCATCCTGAAATTAATTAAATGCTTTAGTGCAGCAACCGCCATGGTGGGGCTGCTGTTGGCCCAGGGCTTCCTTCCTGTGCACGTCCCACAGCTGGGAGCAACACGCAGTTCCTCCCCCAGGCAGCTCTCTCCACGGCCTGGCATCTGTGGCCATTGTTCATGGGGACTTCCGCCACCCTTCTTCACGTCACAGGATGTCATGCCTGTGCTCCTAAAGCAAGCCACGAGGCTTCTCCACTTTTCTATTTTTGTAAGACAACACAGATGCTGCCTCTCTGGGAGTTGTTTTTCAGGGAATCTGTACTTCCTTTTTTTTCCTAAGCCGTTCTCACACACTGTTGTCATTCATCTTCCCTTCCGGCCACATCTAGTGCAGCTTGATGAATAGGTTTTCGAACTAGTGATTAATTGTGCCCCAGGGCAGCACTCCATAAAAGTAGACACTCTGTGTGTGTGTGTGTGTGTGTGTGTGTGTTCCCCAATGAAGCTGCTCTTGCTGCTTTACAGCACACGCTTTGGAATCCAACAGTCCTAGGCCAGAAGCTCAGCTTTACAGCTGGCTCCTCCGGGCCCTGAAAAAGATTAATTTCCTTCAGCCTCAGTTTCCTTATCGGTATAATGATAACAACTACCTCTGAAAACTGTTGTCGTAAAAAACTAAATATAATTTTATAAAATATAGAGTTATTGTTTTTAAAGTGCTTGGTGCTATCGTTGCTAGTGTTCCAAACTTTCACTGTGCAAACATCACCATCATCATTCATAACAGTATTTTGTTATGTGTCCTAGCAATTCCATATTAGCTGGATTCTCCAGGGAACTTTCCCTTATTTGCACAAGGAGACCTTTATAGTGTTAACCCCCAGACTCAATTCAAGCACCACTCTGAGAGTCCGAACATCGCTGCAAAGGCATGAGGAATTTTATTCAAGCTCAGAGCCTGGGCTGCCCTTTAAGAAAAAGCGGGAACAGCCCTTACAGACTATTCAAACAATTCCTTTATACCGCTCCCTCTTCCCTCCCCTGAGACCATCCCACCCCATTCCCTTATTGGTAGGTAAACCATGTCTGTCCTAAACTGACAGGTATAGGGTGGTCGTGTTCGGGGTTGATTGGCTTAGGGAGAGTCTTCTTTGTCTCAGGTGAGCGAATGAGAGGAAAGGGCTAGGGGTCGCAAGTGGTGCGAGTGCAGAGTAGAGTGACGAGTGCAAAAAGGGGCGGGGGTCAGGACGTGGGCGGTAACACCTAGGTATGATGAGGTCCCTGGTATGCGGTGGCTCATTGTTCTGAATAAACAGCAAAAAAAGAGGTAGTTTGACTTGTGACTTGAGTTAATTAGTTCGGCTCCCACAATAGGAAGGTCCCTGAAGCAATATCTCTGATAGTTGTTGTGCTGAATTGTGTCCCCCCCCCCAAAATTTGTATGTTGAAGTCTTAACCCCCACTGTATGTGAAGACGGGGTCTTTAAAGATTGGTAATTTTTTTATAGTGAGATGATTAGCATGGGCCTTAGTCCAAATGACTATTGGCCTTCCTCTTAAGAAGAGGTGATTGGGACTGAGAGGGAAACACGGGGAGACCATCAGAAGATACAAGGAACAGAACACAGTCATCTACAAGCCAATAAGAGAGGCCTCAGAAGAAACCAACTCTGTCAACACCTTGGCTTTGTATGCCTAGCTTCCAAAATTGTTAGAAAATAAATTTGTTGTTTACACCACCCAGACCGTGGTACTTTGTTTTGGCAGTCCTAGGACATTAATACAATTGTCATTTCTGTTATTTATCTGGTGTTATTAGTCATGGTCCCATGAGACATGTCATCATGGCACTTATGTTGAGTTATTAATTTATTTTTAATAACTTACACAGCTTTCAACCCATTCCCAAAACAAATACAAAACCAGAAAATAATTCACATCTAATCACACATTCTCCCTGCACCAACCTCACTCTTGTCTCCTGAGTGTCCATCAATTTAAAAGTAAGCAAATAAATTACAGAATATTCATACAAGAGCATATTACACAACAGTGGAAACAAATGAATTGAAGTCATCATTGCTTACATGTATGTATCTCAAACATGTTATCACCCCTGGGGAAAGAAGGAAGAAGAAGATAGGATTAGGTGGATATATAAAGGGTTTTAATGCTTTATTTTTTAGGCATAATGGTAGAATACAAATATTATATCAGTATCTATGCTTTTTTATATGCCTAGTTATTTTACAATAACAAGTTTTACAAAATTATTTATAAAGTACCTTTTCTGAAACTTTAGTGTCATACTCACTTATTAGAGAGAAAGATGTAAGAGGTGCTGTGGCCTGGGAAGGATCCCATTGTGCACTGTGATGCCTGCTACCATGACCCCTTACAATAGCACCTGTGACATCTATGACCTTGAATTGGTAGGTCCACAGTTGGGCTGTTCCGGAAATCATACTCCACATCCCTGTAGATGATCAGCATTTTGACCATTTGCCATGGCAGGTAACTGTAAATAATTCTGTGTGAACCTCAGAGTTCTTTGTAACCACCCTGACAAATCTATGGCAAAATGAAGTGGAAAGCTATCATTGCTCTAAGAGGTTTTTGTTTTGTTTTGTTTTTTTGAGACAGAGCCTCAAGTTATCCCCCTGGGTAGAATACCGTGGCATCACAGCTCACAGCAACCTCCAACTTCTGCGCTCAGGAGATTCTCCTGACCCCACCTCCTAAGTAGCTGGGACTACAGGCACCTGCCACAACACCTGGCTATTTTTTGGTTGCAGTCAGCATTGTTGTTTGGTGAGCCCAGGCTGGATTTGAACCCACCAGCTCAGGTGTATGTGGCTGGCACCTTAGCCGCTTGAGCCACAGGTGCCTAGCCTGCTCTAAGAGTTTTAACTCAGTATAAACCCAGTCAACGAGAAATTAATTCTACCCAAATGAAAACATTAAGTATATACTAAAAATGCTAATTCCAATATACTTGATGAAGGTAAGAGAGAATTGATTGTACTTTCATTCTTCAAAAGAGCAAAACTTCATTGTGTGGCAGGAAGAGCTCAGAGAGATCTGGAGTTGAATTTAGCCTTTGAATTTAGCAAATTACTTAACCTACATAAGCCTCTCTATCCTTTTCTTAATATAGGAGCAATGACCACTGCTCAGTAGGGTTTTTGTAGAGTTCTAAGAGGTAATACATTGAAAGCACCCGGACAGTGTTGCCACATGGCTGTTCCTAGCATACACAAATCTTTTTTTTTTTTTT
>NW_003852488.1:1846946-1849872 GCF_000181295.1 Otolemur garnettii | reverse complement strand
TTTGGCGGATCCGGGCTGGGGATTCGAACCCGCCACCTTAGGTGTACGTGGCTGGCGCCTTAGCCGGTTGAGCTATAGGCACCGAGCCGAACATAAAATATTTTTAAGTATAGTTGGATATTTAAATCAATTTTACCACAAATAGGAAAAAAAGAGAAAAAATGAGGAGGAAATAGCTGACCATGGAACAATAGGTGACACAAAAATAAATAGAAAGATAGGTAGAGAGACCTTTCACATCCTGTATCTTGTAATGGGAACCAAACTGTCTATATTTTTTAGGAAAAGAGAGAGTTAAGTGAAGGACTTTTGGTTCCAAGGTTGGAAATTACATAGTAATTTCAAATATTTAAAACTTGCTCTCATGAAATATGCTACACAGAACTGTAAAGAACTCAAGCAAGGCAGCAAGAAAAATTCAAACAACCCCATTAAAAAGGGGGCAAAAGACAGGAATAGAATCTTTCAAAAGAAGATAAACTAATGGCCAATAAACATGTGGAAAAAACGCTCAATGTCACTAAATTATCAGGGAAATGCAAATCAAAACCACACTGAGATATGACCCAACTCCAGTGAGAATGTCTTTTATAAAAAAAGTTCCAAAACAACAGATGCTGGTATAGATGTGGAGAAAAGGGAACACTTAGACACCATTGATGGGACTGCAAACTACTACAACCTCTGAGGAAAGTAGTATGGAGAGTCCTCAAAGAACTAAAAGTAAACCTACCATTTGATCCAGCAATCTCACTACTGTTATTTACCACCCTCCAGCAAAGTCATTTGATCAAAAAGACACATGCACTAAAATGTTATTGCAGTACAATTCTCAACTGCAAAGATGTGCAATCAATCCAAGTGCCCATCAATTCATGAGTGGCTTAATAAAATGTCATATATGTATGCCATAGAGTACTACTTGGTCATTTAAACAAATGAATGGCGCCCGTAGCACAGTGGTTATGGCACCAGCCACATGCACCAAAGCTGGTGGATTCAGACCCAACCCGGGCCAGCTAAAACAACGACAACTGCAGCAAAAAAAAGTAGTCAGGCGTTGTCACGGGTGCCTGTAGTCCCAGCTACTTGGTGGCTGAGGCAAGAGAATCACTTAAGCTCAAGAGTTTGAGGTTGCTGTGAGCTGTGATGTCACAGCACTCTACCCAGAGTGACATAGTGAGACTCTGTCTCAAAAAATAAATAAACAAATAAATAATAAGAAAATGAATTAATTCCCTTTGTATCAATCTGGATGGAACTGGAGACCATTTTCTTTAGTGAACTATCAGAAGAATGGAAAAACAAACACCACATATACTCACTATTAAATTGGAACTAAATGAGTAGCACTCATGTGCACAGACAGAAGTTAAACTCAACAGAAACTGGGCAGGTTGAGAGTGGGAAGGAGAAGATGGGTGAAATCATACCTAACGTCTGGGATGACAGGCACACTTAAAACTTTGTCTCAAGCAGTACAAAAGAAATCCTTGAAACCTAAATATTTGTAATCCCATAATGTTCTGAAATTTTTTTAAAAAAAGAAATATGTTATAGGCAAACATTTTGATAAAGTAGTTAAGAAGATATGACCATAAGAAAAAACATTTACACCTACCTCCTGGAGAGGCATTTGTAGGATTGATGACCAGCTAGGTGAGACTGCAAAAGAAAAAAATCCTTTGAAATGTGTAGTTCAACAAAATGAGATATATAGGACAACACACTCTTTGGTCACTAAAAGACTGAGTCGATGACTGCTTATTTTTTTATATCAACTATGGAATTTGAAACCAAAAATCTAAAGAAATTTAACATACCAATTGTATTCTTTCATTCGGTGAATCATTCAACCAATACTGAGTAACACCTAGTGACCTGAGTGATCACAGAAGTGGCATTTCTACAACTGTATTTATCAAAGAAGAGTTCGTGGTCCCTAGAAACCATCTTATCTCAAGTAAGGTGATTTTTGTAATTTGTAAATAAATTGAGACAGACTTTATCATTATTGGGACATAAATTGAGACTTACAGGAAAGTTGCAATCGTACCAAAAAACCCATATGCCTTTACCCATGTTATTTTATTGTTGACATTTTGCCCCATTTTCTTTATCATTGTGAACCATTTGAGACTGAGTTGCACACATCATAGCCCTTTACCCCAGATGCTTCAGTGTGTATTTCCTAAGAATAAAGATATTCTCTTACATAATCACAGTGCAGTTATCAACTTCAGTAAATTTAACATTGATGCAATACTTCTATCTAATCTGCCATCTGTAGTCCAAATTTGTTGCTTGACCTAAAAATGGCTTTTATAACCTTTGTTCCTCCAGAACTAAAGCCAGTCTAAGATCAGATATCGCCTGTAGTTGTCATATCTCCTTAGTGTCTTTTAATTTTGAAAATTTCCTTGGATTTTGTCTATTATGACATTAACATTTTTGACGAACTCATTCTCTCTCTCTCTCTCTTTTTTAAATGGAATGTTTCTCATTTAGAGTTATCTGATGTTTCCTTATGATTAAACTCAGACTATGCATTCCTGGCAAGAATTCTATATAGGTGATGTTACATTCTTCTCAAGTTATCACATCTAGAAAGGATAATATTTTTTAAGTTAAAAAAAAATCATAGTGTCTTCATGGACTAAATGTTTCTATAATTTTAAAATAAGCTGCTGTTAATTTAATATGCTTTTGCTAAATTAAGAAAAATGTTATTATTAAATGAATAATGTTTATGTTTAGAACAGATAAGCCTTCCAACATTTGCACATATTTTTTTTTTACTTTTTCTACGATCTTATATTATGGTCACACATTTACTTTATGCTTCAGTAGCTATAGAGGAAAATGTCTGGAATCATCTCCATAATAGTCATTAAAACATTTTCAGGCTCAGCGCCTATAGCTCAAC
>NW_003852488.1:1845680-1846689 GCF_000181295.1 Otolemur garnettii | reverse complement strand
GGACTTTCAATAAGTGTCTTCTTTGTAAAATATATTTGCAATTAAGACACTCCAAAATGAAATATTTGCACTTTGCCCTATGTCATTTGCTGTAATCATAACCTTTATTGAATTAAATGAGCCATTTGGATCTCACTGAAGCAAGCATTAACACTTATATCTCTGAATTAATGCTGAAACTACCATTAAATATGATTATTATAATGCATGATTTGGGGAAGCTTAAGCTCTGGCTTACTACACTTCCGTATTACAGATGAA
Organism: Otolemur garnettii; assembly: GCF_000181295.1. Lineage (NCBI taxonomy): Eukaryota > Metazoa > Chordata > Mammalia > Primates > Galagidae > Otolemur > Otolemur garnettii. Next base: position 1,846,428 of record NW_003852488.1, on the reverse strand, counting down.
TTCTAGAGAAAAATGTGCATCCTAACAGCTGTTTTCAGTTCATTGTATTTTTTTAAAAAACATTTGCTTTCAATTTGTCTATAAATAATGGAAGAAAACACAGCTGAGGGGCCCAGTGTGATTTTTATAGGAGGTTCATTTTTGGAAATCTGATAAGCTTATAACCCCATATGTTTAAAATCAGTCCAGTATAAAATTCAGAAATTGGGGTGGGGGATTCCTACTTGTCAGGCAACTCAATGTTTATTTTAGCCATCTATTACTTAGCACCATTTGTCAAATATTTTGTGTTTTTAGATATTTTTTAAAAATTTAAATACATGTTAAATTTGACAATGCTCATTACAAAACTTTAGTATATAGGCATTTATTGGTCATACTTGGAGATTGTTAAGTACATGGGCAAACAGAAATAATAAACATATATATTGATGATGCAGAATGAGAGAATTATGCATGTGGACATGGATCCCTTGGAAGCTTAGCAATGTACGTGCACATGTGGGTATACTGGGACCTGGGGTGTTCAGATTATTAAAAGGAAGAAGAAGAAATTGTAAAGGCTTTGATGATAAAAGATACTTTTTTGTTGGGCAATGATCTGGCCAATAGAATTTAATTTTACGTGTATTATGAATTCTTTTTCTTTTTTTTGGAGATAGAGCCTCAAACTGTCCCCCTGGGTAGAGTGCTGTGGCATCACAGCTCACAGCAACCTCCAACTCCTGGGCTCAAGCGAGTCTCCTGC
>NW_003852488.1:1843319-1845500 GCF_000181295.1 Otolemur garnettii | reverse complement strand
TGAACCCACCACCTTGGGTGTATGTAGCTGGCGCCTTAGCCACTTGAGCCACAGGCACCAAGCCATGAATTCTTAAGTAGATATCAGCTGACCAAATCCTTATATATGTCAGACACAATGCTCAGCTTTGGAAACCCAACAAGCAAATTCCAACTGTAAATATGTTTGTTGTATGAATTAATCATTCTGTAAGGTAGTCTAAACAATTACAATCTGTAGCCATTAATTAGAATTTTAAACACTGGCTGAGGTACTTTGGAGCATTTGATAAAAATTTAAACTAGAGCTTTAAAAAGTCTGAGCTAATTATTCTTTAACATAAATTTGTATTAATATTATGCATTCTGAATTCTAGTCTATATAGGCAAACTTTGAGACTACAATAACAAAATACAAAATTTATATGAATGTTCAAAAGTCAATCTAAGTTTCTCTTAGTCATTCTGAATAATACATTTCAGCCAGGAGGAAGCCAACAAGAGTTATTTCTTGGTCTCTACTTATTGATGTAAGGAAATAAACATAAGATAGTATCAATTCCTTCAGAACTACTCCGGCATGTCCTCCATCCCTTGGGTATACAAATGTAAAGATAATGCAACTGTAATATTGCTTCAGTGTAAGTCCTATGTAAACATGGCATGCTTCATTATTCTTCCGATAAATAATTATTTTACAATGGTCAGCAGATGTGTTTCTTTTTTTAAAGATTTCACAGATACCATTTCTAAACCTCAATGAGGGGAAACAGGTCAAAACTGGGAAAGGGACAATCTGACAACTCACAGACTCAACCTTGCTGGTGTTTATGGAACGACATACGAAGGCAGCCTTTGTCTTAGTAGTTTTCTTTAGGTTTTGAAAAATTTTGCCAAAGAACCACAGCCATACAAATGTCACACAGATGAGTAAGAAAGAGTATTTCCTTCTGCACACAATGGACAGGGCAGATGTTCAGTAAAGGGGAATTTATCTGACTGCCAAGGAAGGACGCATTTCTTGTCAAACACAAAGAAACTGCCTGTGCCACAAAATAGAAAATGTCATAATCTGAAAAACAGGGAAGTAGTTAGGGATGTGGACTTAGGAGCTCACCATCAAGTTTAAATTCAAAACTTGTTCCTACTTTGCCCATGTATCTTGGACATGCTACTGAACTTTTTTGGCCTCAGTTTCCTCATCTGGGAGCCATGAAATTAATAATATAACCACTTACGCCTCTTATGGAGATTATAAGGATTAAATAAACCAGTGCATATGAAGTACTTAGAACACTGCCTGGCACAAATAAGTAAGACTTATTATTACTTATCAAAAATATTCATTATTATTACCTTCCCTCCTGGAATGTCACAAAATAAGGGAACAAATTTGCCAAAAAGTCATCTATTGGATTCCATGCATGTAGCCTGATCCAGGCATGTCTACTCAGTCAGATTTCCCTTAATGAAGACCTTTATTGTTATTATTATTACTATTAATCAAATCCTCATTTGTCTTAGTACAACTACAAGTTGGACTCTACCTAGCAAATACAAACAATGTAACCTAATCTTCTGCACCCTTTTTATTTACTCTGAAATTTTAGAAAAATAAGAAAAAATCATCTTAATAGGCAAAGTGCACAATTCTAAAGCAATGTTGGATTTAGTTAGCACAATTTTCCATTTTAGTAACAATTTCAATATTGTTTTGTGTTGACCATTTCACAAGCTGTTGAATCAGTCCTTAATACTTTGTCAGTCACAATGGGGGAAACATTTTAGAGACTTCCAATCTTTTTAAAAAGACTAGATTTAACCACCTGAAATAATTAATGAACAGTTCCTTCAGCACAATTGTACTTGGTTAGACCCTCCTCACTTAAACTTCCTTTAGCCTATCAGGTACAAAATCTGGATTTCCATAGGCTTTGCTTCCTCTATTCCTTTCAAAATTATGAAACTTATTGCCTTGAGTTTAAGCAAGTAGAGTCACCCTTATAGATCCTTGCCACTGCTAAATAATATTTTTCTTTATCTCCAAAATCCTTTCCTTTATACACTTCTCACAATTGGACATATGGAAGGAAGTATAGGTGTTGTAGTCAAGTGACTTGGATTCTAATATGGGCAGATAGGTAAGTATGTGACTATTTCAGCTTCAGCTTCCTTATCAGAAAATGAGAGTAACCATAACAAC
>NW_003852488.1:1841889-1842649 GCF_000181295.1 Otolemur garnettii | reverse complement strand
TATTTAGCAGGCACTAGTAATGGCTTATTATGTGCCAGGAACATTAAAGATATTCTGATTCTGAGATGAGTGGCCTGGGCTTTGAGTAGCTCATAATTAATGGGGAAGGTCAGATGGGCAAGAAAACAGATGATGGACTGCCACACGATGGGGCTCACGTGGGTGGGTGTGGAAGTATCAGAGACCAAAACAGACGGGATGCAAGAGGATTTTCTGTCCTTCCATCTTCTCACACCCAAAACACAAAACCACCTAAAAATGCAATTTTGTTTCCTAGAGTCCACTCACTCAGATTTTGTTTGCAGCCCAACAACCCACCAGATTTGCTATTGTTCCAAGCATTGAGTGCTGGGCCTCTAGGGGCACAAAGGAACACATTAGCCCTTCCAACCTTAGTTAACCGGCTCCACTCGCCACCTCAGCATTCCACTTTGATTTAGCCAAAGGAGCAACCATCTCAGTCTCCTGCACACACACACACACACACACGTACCCCTTCCAGGAAGTCTTGCCAAATTTCAATGGTCACCTTAAACATCACATTCATTCAGTCACTCAGTTCAGGAAAGTAACGTTTCTTCATCCCTGCTTTCAGCCCCAACACCTTCAAACACAGCACGACTGTCCCAGATGACGTTCTTCTTGTGACCTGGGTTCCCTGCCCACACCCATTTGTCTCTTTCCATTTACCACCAAAGTTCACAAGTTTTTATGGCTGCGACCTCTGCTTTCACATCACACATTCTTTCTTTTTTTTTTT
>NW_003852488.1:1834028-1841688 GCF_000181295.1 Otolemur garnettii | reverse complement strand
AGCTGGGGATTCGAACCCGCCACCTTAGGTGTATGTGGCTGGCGCCTTAGCCACTTGAGCCACAGGCACCGAGCCCACACATTCTTTCTTAAACCATTTGTAAGGTGGCTTTGTGCCCTCTACTTTCAGATGCCAATGCTGGCGTTGCAGTTGGCCAACACAGCAGGCCATTCGCATTTCTCTGCCGTGAACGGTGGGTTTTGGTCTTTGCTTATGTCGTCTTCCCTTCAGCCACTCTCTCCTCCTTTGCTTTTCTAAGACTGTGCTCGCCCCCATCCCACCTAACTGCAATCCTTGCTCTTTGCTTTCCTTTCCCACCTCATAAACATAAGAACTCTACAAAATCTAGTTCCTGTTGAGTGATCTTATTCATTTCCCAGGCTTCGACTAGCACACAATCAATATGATTCCCAAATGTACGTATCTAGCCAGGATTCTCTCTGGAACGCAATCCTGCATCCCAGACTACAGACATGACAAACACTGCACCTAAACCCGCAATCCACGCACACAAACCCCTAGATGCTTCTCCGGCTGCTCTGTTTCTCCTGTCCTAGAGTCACTTTCTAATCCTCCTCTAAATACCCATTTAATTTCCAAATCCTCTAAGTCCTTCCTGTCCAGTGTCTCTCATAGTTTCCCCCACTTTTCTCCTCGCCTTCACTCTAATCAAGACCTTTGCACACACCTAGTTTTCAGCAACATCTTCTAACCAGTTTCTCTGCCTCAGATATTCCATCCCCACCCAATCTGGCCTGTACATTTCCAGTAAGTGAGTCTTTCTGGATGATACTATCATTACCCTACCCAAACATCCTCCGTGGCTTCCCAAACTCTAAAGGACAGAGATCTATAAACTGATAATCACGGCCAGCCGCAAGCCAACCCTAACCTAGTTTTCAGAATCATCTCCTCTGACCCTCTTTGCCAGACAAACTGCTGTACAAGCCACGCTCTAAAACACTTTCAAGCCTTCGGTCATGGTTCCCTATGAGAGGACACGTGCTCCCTTGCCTCTTCTTTTCTTGTCAAATACTCCCATTTCTTTTCTTTCTTTCTTTTTTTTTTTTTGAGACAGAGTCTCAGTTTGTTGCCTTAGGTAGAGTGGTGCCGTGGTGTCACAGCTCACAGCAACCTCAAACTCTTGGGCTCAAGCAGTTCTCTTGCCTCAGCCTCCCAAGTGCTAGAACTATAGGCACCCTCCACAATGCCTGGCTATTTCTAGAGATAAGGTCTTACTCTGGCTCAGGCTGATCTTGAACTCCTGAGCTCAGGCATCCACTTGCCTCGGCCTCTCAGAGTGCTAGCATTACAGAATACTCCCATTTCTTCAAAGCTCGTTTCAAGCCCCATCTCAGCCCAATTCTAAGTAATTGCCATTTCCAGGGCGCTCTGAACCTTTCTGAATCGTAGAACTCCCCATCTCTACCCCTAGTTTCTAACTAGTTTGATTTCGCCTTGTGAAACCAGTTACATCTTTATGTGTAACTTCTGGGTGTGGAGGTGCTTGAAGAAGAGTGTCAGATTATCTCTTGGGAAGGTTACTCTTGTGGTGGCATGCAGAATGAATTGGGTGGAGATGGGAGGCTGCAAGCTAGGATACCAATTCAGTTAGGAAACTACTGCCAGGTCAAGATGCCAGCTGACGAGGGAAGAGCAGAGATATATTTGTGAAAGAGCTGCACCCTAAACTGGATTTTAGAGCATGGAACACAGAAAAGGAGAAAATGCATTTGGACCACAGTCTGAGAAAACACCATGATAGCTTTATTTCCTAAGAAAAAGAGGAAGTTAGCATGATTTTAGGAAAAACAGTGAGAACATTCATAATGGCTGGAAAAGATTGTTCCCTTAGGGATTGAGTGGTGAGAAGCTGTCAGATAAAACTGCTGATATTGAAATTTATCGTTCAGCAGAGCTTCAGTGTGAATTTAGCTTTTTCCCTCATGGTTAATTCTAAAACAAATATAGAACAGAGATAAATTGCATATTTAAATTTGGTTATGTTTCAACATGAAATTCTTTCATTCTCTAATAATTCCTGTGATGGGAAATTATAATTCAACCAAAGCCCCAGCAAACAGAGAGCTTTTTCTTTTTTTTTACAGAAAATTATCTTTACATGATAATAAGCATGAAAATACAATTCCTTTACTATCCAACCATCTATCATCACTTATTGCTTTATTCAGCTCCACTCAGTGTAATTATTCAAAATTCTACTTTGGGAAATGAGGAAATCAAATTCGGTTACCAAGCTAATTTGGACTTCCTTAATTGTATTTCCCACCATTTTTTTATGTTAATAATTTGTTATAGGTAAAATGTCGATGACATTGATTGTGAGCATCCTGTATTTGCTAGAGTTGATCTCTTTTTGCCAGAGCTTCTGTCTCATCAATTGAAAAGTTCAAGGGTGGGTTAGCCCTGAAATTGGCAGCCATGAAATGCAGGGTTCCTGCACATTTTTTTTTTTCCTCCTCTTTTTTAGGTTTGCTTATTTCCGTGTTTATTTTCTCATGGTTTCAAAACTTATTCTACCACATTCTCCCAAGTCTGGAATCATTTTCTGTCACTGCAGTCACTGGAGCATGCTATTGTTTTGTTTGCCAGCCGGAACATCCTCCAGTTCTCCTCACAGGGGAAGGAGAGGGGAAAGGGGGAGCAGGTGCAGAAGTTCTATTCATGAGGGCACTGACCCTCTGCAGGGGCGTGACGGGGTTTTAAAATAGGATTAGACACCCAGACAAGAAAAAGGTCACACTTGACATTTCCACTGGAAATACCAATGCAAATAGAGCTGATCCTAGGGACATTTTTCACACGCGCGCGCACTCACTCACACTCACACACACACACACACAAATTTAGGACTGATTTAAGAGAAAAATGACAAATTTCTGTGAATTGTTTCCCTAAACACTCAAAAAAAAAAGCAACTATTGGAAACCGAATCCAATAATAACAACAAACATGAGTGCAAAAGTTCACTTGAGAAATTCTTTCTGTTACTTGTTTATTATTTTAAGGGTTTGTTCACTACTTTGTCATAGGAAGAAAAGCAAGGATGGAGTCGATGGGGGAAATGACATAAAGATTTGGAAACTTTGATTAAGTTGTGTTCAAACCCTGGCTTATTTTTTAAAATTTAATCCCAAATCACTATCATCACCACGTCTGCCTGCTAACTGTGCCATCTGTGTCCTGCATAATTGTTAGCAGCATGAGAACAGTTTTTTTCCCACTATTTCAATTCATGTTCAAAAGTAGCTGATCGAGGCATTTGATACCAAAGTAAAATTTGGTATCGAAACAACTTCACCTGGAAGAAGAAGTGTCACAGGCTGCTTTGATATCCACCGATACCTACTGAAGATTTCCCCGGTGTTCACCAAAAGGAGATTGCCCTCTTAACTCATTGCATGATTCTGAGAACGCATGAGACTTCCAGCTCCAAAAACTTGTGCCTTCCTTGGCACAAGTGAGACGTGTATGATCATTAACAATGTTCTCAAAAAAAAAAAAAAAAAAAAAGCAGTGTTCTCACAGTCAGCCAGATCAGGTTAGGTTTATCCCACAAAGAATTTGGAAAGGAATAAGTAAATTCTAGAATCCTACATGAATACAGTCCCTTAAAGAAGTTCAAGAAAAACATGTCTGCTGTGTAGATTCAGATGTTAGTATATTAGAGCCACACACAGTTTGCCATATGCATTTCACTATAAAAAAAAGAAAATCAATTCTACTAAGAAAAATTAAAACTCTTTAAATAATGAACTGTCCTGAAGTGGTATGGTGGGACACAGGGGTTGCAGTGGAGTCAGTAGGTCCAAATTCTACTCTTATCCAATGACGATAGGTTTTTTTGTTTTGTTTTTAGACAAGGTCTCCTTCTGTCACCCAGACTGGAGTACAGTGGTGTAATCACAGCTCACCGGAACCTCCAACTTCTGGGCTCAAATCATCTTCCTGCCCCAGCCTCCCAAGTAGCTGAGACAATACATATGTGCCACCATGCCAGAAAATTTTCTTTTTAATTTTTTGCAGTGATAGAGTCTCACTATGTTGCCAAGGCTGATCTCAAACTCCTGTCCTCAATCAGTCCTCCTACCTCAACTTCCCAAAGTGCTGGAATTATAGGCATGAGCCACCTCACCTGGCCAGGCTTTTAAATTATCTATCAAACTAATATAATTTACAGCCTTTCATTAATCAAAGTCACACAAAGCTGCCAGGGTATCTGTTATAAGACTTCCTTGAGTTTCAACAAAAGCAGGAAAAACAACACAAAAAGCAACCTTCTCATGGGAAATGAATGATTCCACTAAGTTAGGCGTCCTCAAACTACAGCCCGCAGGCCACATGCGGCCCGCCTAGGACATTTATCTGGCCCGCCCGGTGTTTTTGCCCATGCTGCCTGTCCTGCTTAGCAGCAGACTCATCCTGGGGCCTGCAGTCCGGCCCTCCCACAGTCTGAGAGACAGTGAACTGGCCCCCTCTTTAAAAAGTTTGAGGACCCCTTCACTAAGTGATCTGAAGTTATTCGAATAAATTGAAGACTCTCATAATACCAAAGTTAGTACCTAGGGACGCCATCTTGAGAGAGACCTTCTATAAACTGAAGCAGCACCCACAAAATTTGGTTGCATTTAGCCTGAACCCTCTTTTCCCACATTCTAGTCCTACTTGACTCCAGTCAAGTGCTGCCTAACCATGGGAATATTCTCTAAGAAAACATCTTAGAGTTATACTTACACAGACCTAGATGGTCTAGCCTGCTACACACCTAGGCTACATGGCTCACTCTGAAAATTTTGAGACAGAGAGTGTCATGGTCCATTATTTCGCCTCCAAGAAACACAGACAACAGCATCCTTTCTGATTCACCTGAACATGCCACGAGTTGTTGGGCCACGTAAGTAGTATGGCTTTATTGCTCCTAGGATACACACATGTTACTGTATGGAATACTGTAGGCAACTGTAACACAACAGTAACTATTTGTATGTATAAGCATATCTAAACATGGAAAAGGCATAGTAAAAATAGGACATAAAAGATAAAAAACGGTACACCTGGATAGGGCACTTCCCACGAATGGAGTGTGCAGGACAGGAAGTTCTCTTGGTGAGTGAATTGGTGAACACTGCTGCAGATTTCATCAACACTGTACATTTGAGCTATACTAAATTTATAAAAAATATTTTTCTTTCTTCAAAAAATAAATTAGTCAGCCAGGCACAGTGGCTCACCCCTATAATCCCAGCACTTTGGGAAGTCCAGGCAGAAGGACCACTTGAGGCCGGAACTTTAAGATCAGGTTGGGCAACATAGTGAGACCCTATCTCTGTAACATGTGTATTTTTTAAAATTAGCTGGTTGTGGTGGTGTACACCTGTATCCCTAGCTACTTGGGAGCCTGAAGTGGATCACCTGATCCAAGATTTTAAGGTTATAATAAGCTATGATCAGTCCACTGTACTCCATCCTGGGAGACAGAGCAAGACCCCTAAATCTAAAAACATTATATACAAAATAAAATTTTTTAAAAAATAACTAAGCTTAGCTAACTGTGACTTTTTTACTTTGTAAAGTTTTTAATATTTTTAAAGTATTTATTCTTTTGTAATAAGACTTAGCTGAAAACACATCGTACAATTATACAAATGTTTTCTTTATATCTTTATTCCATAAGCTTTTTTCTATTTAAAATTTCTTTCTCCTGTTTAAACTTTTTTGTTAAAAACAAAGACTTGAACACACACATTACCCTAGACTTACACAGGGTCAGGATCATCAACATCACCGCCATCCACCTCTATACTTTGTCCCACTAGAAGGTCTTTGGGGACAATAACACACATGGAACTGTCATCTCCTCTGATAGCAATGCCTACCTCTGAAACCCCTTCTGCAGGACCTGTTTGAAGCCCTTCTTGAGGTGGTACTCTTTTCAAAAATATAAGCTTGGTTATATTTGGTGGTTTGCTTGGTTAGTTTCTATTTTTTCATCATAGATCTACTATGAAGCAGATAATGCAGGAACATTCCTCTCTCTTAATGAAAACCTTTTGGTGTTGGGTCCATATTTTCAAACATTTTAAGGGGCTTCTTGAACTTGCTAATCCCTTCACTGTGAATTTCCCTGAGGGTGATTCTTCTTTTTCTCCTGCCATTTTCTTTTCTCTTGTGTCTTCTTCAGTTATACACTATTATTCTCTTATAATCTTATGGAGGCATAGTCATGCACGTGGTCCACCATTGACTGACACACCACACAGTCCTAATTGCCCCTTCATCCTACTGAAATCCAAAGGTCTAACACAGAGGAAAATATTCTTTATTAAAGATCTGTAACAAGGTCATGGTTGCAATCAAGAGTTTTTAATTGCACAGTATTCAGAACCAATGAATATTAATTGTAAGGGAGACCATGAGAAAAGTGAGAAATTGATTTTAGATTAAACTAAATTTCAGAAGTTTTTTCTTTGCTACAATTATAGAGATTTGCCATCTTGGAAAATAGAATTTGTGTAAATTATCATTAAAATATTCTAATAGCAATATCTAATTTTACCTTTATATGTTTGCCAAAACAATCTCACCTGAGTATTTATGGTGCTATTATCTCTGGGATCATTTAAGTATTTAGCTAAAGATACAATATTTAACTGAAATGGGAGTTAGGAACCCTTGATGATCATATTATATAATGCAGTTAAAGCAAAAATTTATATCATTTCTTTGTCTTTACTAAAGAGTTACAGGGCTTAATGGGAACATGTAAAATGTGTCTTGGGAGATAGGATGAAAGATCAGAAAAAGAGATCAGATCATTTACTGCTCTCAAATTATAGGAAAGGAGAAGAGAATTTTTTAACTTTTAAATATAGAATTCAATTGTTTTTCCAATTACAAAAGTAATACACGCTGAATATGTAAAATTTGAAAAATACAAAACTGAAAAGCCCACAATCCATGTTTCAGGCCATTTACTATGCATATGTGGACATATGTGTGTAAATAAATATACACACTTATTTTTAAAGGGAATTATACTATTTATGTAATTGTACATCCTTCTTGCTTCCCATACATTTTCCAGGTCATCTCTAGTTATTTCCTTGGGAAAAGAAATTACAGAGTTAAAGTGCCTAAATATTTGTATTGTGTGTCTTCCTACTGAGGGTACAATTGCTTTCTAAAAGGATTATCTGTGTATACTACAGCAAGGAGTATATTTATGTTTCCAATATTACATATCAGCCAGATATTTTATTATATTTAGATATATATAATGTATAGGTATCCTATATCTACATATTTGTAAGAAACATGTAATTATTGCTTTAATCCAAATATCTTTGATTATTTCTGAGATTGAAATTTTTTGTTAGTTGAATAGTCATGTTTTTCTTGGGGACTTATAATGTTCCTTTGTATTCTTTTTATAATTAACATTGTGATAATAATGCTTTCTGCAAATATTTTCCCCTTTCATCATTTTACTAGGCTTTTTAGGCAAATTTTTCTTTCTAACTTCTTCCATTACATTTACTACCTTGCTTTTATAAGATGTTTACAGTTGTAATCCATCTAACATTATTGTGCTGTCTAGGAAAAAAGTGAAACTCCAACTTTTTTTGTTTTTTTTTTTTTT
>NW_003852488.1:1828545-1832550 GCF_000181295.1 Otolemur garnettii | reverse complement strand
AGAATCAGGACTGAAGCTCAGATAAACTGGCAAGTGGTGTTAAGTAACATTCATTCCATCATAGTATGTAGCCTTACCACCTACCTAATTTGTATCAACTGTAGGGACCCCCCCCATTTAAAAAAATCTAAATCTTTTCTATAATTAAGGCTAGCCATATACAGATTGAAGGACAGACTGGAAGGAGGGAGAGTTAACAGAACTTAATTTTAACTTAGCAGAACAACAAAAACTTAATTTTAAGAGGAGACAATAGAATCCAGAGATTAAAGAAACTCACAAAGAATAGTGGCTGGATTTAGTAATGGGCTCTGAGAAAAAAGAGTGGTGGTTCTACAACAAAAAGAAATTATTCCTCTAGCCTGGGCAATATAGCAAGACTCCATCTTTAAAAAAACAATTATCTGGCTGGGTTCTGTAGCTTACATCTATAATTCTAGTACTCAGGGAGGCCAAGGCAGGAGGATCACTTGAGCTCAGGAGTTCAAGACCAGGAAGAGTAAGATCCTGTCTCTTTTAAAGTAAACCCAGGAGTTTGAGGTTGCTCTGAGCTAGGCTGGTGCCATGGCACTCTAGCCTAGGCAACAGAGTAAGACCATGTATCAAAAAAAAAAAAAAGAAAGAAAAAAATTAGCTGTGTGTTGTGGCAAAACACTTTTGGTCCCAGCTACTTGGAGATTGAGGTAAGAAAACGGTTTGAGCCCAGAAATTTGAGGTTGCAGTGAACTATGATCACACCACTACATGCCAGCCTGGACAACAGAGTAAGATCTTGTCCTGAAATAAATAAATGAATAAATAAATATTGAACAAAATATTTAGTTCATTTATTTTCTTTCTTCTTCAAAAGAAAATCAATTTAAGACAATCCTAATAGTGTTTTCATTGTTTTCTAATAATTGGTAAATTTTTCATTTTCTTTTTACCAAAAATTAAGCATTTTATTAATTTTCAAACATACTTTTTTGCATATTTATGTGTACAACTCTGAAGATGAGACCTGTTTGAAAAGCTTCCTGCGTGGGTTTACACTATAACCCCAGAACTGTGGTAGGCTGAGGTGGGAGGATCACTCAAGGCCAATATGGGCTATAGAATGAGACCCTGGCTCTATTTAAAAGAAAAAGAAAAAATCAGGCCAGGCCCAGTGGCTCATACCTGTAATCCCAGAATGCTGAGAAACTGAGGCTGGGGGAAAACCTTAACTCAGGAATTGGAGACCAGCCTGAGCTAAAGAGCAAGACCTTGCTTCTACTAAAAATAGAAAAACTAGCTACGTGTGGTGTCATAAGCCTGTAGTCCCAGCTACTCGGGAGGCTGAGGCAAGAGGATCTCTTGAGCTGAGGAGTTTGAGGTTGCTATGAGTTATAACGCCATGCCACTCTACCTGAGGCAACAGAGTGAGACTGTCTCAAAAAGTAAAATTAAATTAAATTAAAAGAAAAAAAAAGGCACCAGCCACATACACCTAAGGTGGTGGACTCAAATCCAGCCCAGGCCGGCCAAAAACAATAATGACAGCTGCAACCAAAAAATAGCCGGGCGTTGTGGTGGGCGCCTGTAGTCTCAGCTACTTGGGAGGCTGAGGCAGGAAACTCGCTTGAGTCAAGGAGTTGGAGGTTGCTGTGAGCTATGATGTCATGGCACTCTACCCAGGGGGATAGCTTGAGGCTCTGTCTCCAAAAAAAAACCAAATAAATAAAAGAAAAAAAAAGGGTATCCATTTCATAGATAATATGGTACTTGTCAGGATGATTAATCATTTGTTTAATGTTTTCTACTTAATTTTTAGTTTTATGACCCCACGTTCAGGCTATCTATGGCCTATTCCCTTTCTACTTTGGAAGAACTTAGTGGGATTTTCTCAGTATAACACAGGGTGTCCATAAAGTTTGTGTGCGATTTAACTGCACACAAACTTTATGGACACCCTGTATATTTCTGAAAATATTTCGCAAATACTTAAAAAGTTTGTTCTCTGTCTGAATTATACAAAGTTCAATAATTAACTGTAAACTCAATTATATTCAAATTTTCTATCTCTATATGTTACCTACTTGGCAAAAGCTAGTAAAAAGGTATATTGTATTTCATAATAATTTTATTTGTGTCCACTGCGCTATGTATTTCTAGTGTTTTTTGCTTTATATACTAATTTTGACTCCTGTTACTATAATCGCCATATGATTCAGTTTATTCAAGTTTATGAATTCTTTCTCCATGGTACGGGCAGTGTTTTCTATCAACGTGAAAAGACACCAAACACCAATTGGGTTCTTTATTTTGCCCTATAGGTTTTGTGGTGTTTGTAAATTCCTCCCAGATTCAGGCAATACGATGGCTATTAGTCTTATTTTTGAGTATTGCCAAAGAGGTTTCATTTTATTTTAGGCCTCTGGGTACATGTTTTTCATGGGAATTTAGAAGAAGCTAAGTCAGGTTTAATTTAAAACAGAAGCCACCCCAGAAAGCAAACATACTGAATGCACACAATTTACCAGTCTCCGAGCAGAGCACTTAGCACACATTAGCTTATTTAAACACCACAACTTTATTAGATATGCAGGTGGGCTCTCACATCGCAGGCAGGAGCCACTGTACAAACAGAGGGCCCTCCCTTGCCCACTGCAGCTGTGTCCTAGGCACGGTCATGTCTGTGTGGGAACGCTGCGGTCTCTGGGTTCTGTTCCATCTAATTTCCCTCCTCTTTGCTGACCCATTCTCTCTGGGGAGGTTTTATGGCACCTTGGTCTATCCTGTGAAGACAGACCTGAAACAGTCCTGTCTTTGCTCTAAAATGAAGTCCTAATGTTTAGGTCCAGAATTCTGGAGTTGAGGTTACCCAGAACATGCAGAGAAACAGGCTCTAGGAGGGTACCCTTGTCTCCTCAGACCTACAGATTTCCAGCACCACAGCAGAGATGAGGCCAGAGGAAGGGTCCTCTGTGGTGGGAAGGGCCAGTGCACTAGCCTAAGGCTAAAGGGTGCCCTGGGGCCAAAGGCAGTATCCAGAGTAGCTGGTGTCCCCTGCTCATGGTAGAGACTGGCCTTGAACCTGTACTTGTCCAATCCTAAGCCCAATCTTTCTAACTTTATTGCTTATCTTTAACTTATCTGCATTAAGGAGAGGTACAATGCACTGTGGGATTCTGAAAAGGACTTTGAGTTTTTTGAAGTTAAAAAAACCTGGGAAGTTTAGATGTAGAAAACTGTTCTCCTCATACTGGTTGCACTTTTTGGCTAAAGAAGAAAACTGATCTACTGACTACCTTTGTTACATTTAGACTTACTGAACTCCTCTCAGATCACCCACCAACACAGATTTTAGGTGGACTCAGAGAGGAGTTCCAATGGCCTTTTGTGTCAAAAGGACTGGAAGTAGACACATAGGGCATTACACTGCCATGCGATGCCTTCTGTGTATCTCCAGGGTGCTGCAGGGACAAGAATTCCTTGTCCCACAGGGCGAAGTTCTCAAAGCAACAAAATGATTCTAAATAGGTTTGCCTACCGCCTCCCACAAGGGAGCCTGGCACACAGCTAATGGGCTCCAGCAGGCCCCTCGGAGCCTGAAAGATGTACCCTAATTTCCCTTTTGTGACTAACAGCAGTTCCCTGATGCGTCACACAGCATTTTACATGTAGCCATGAATGGTTCGTTAGCTCCTCCCTCATCCTCCAAGCCGTGTATAAACCCGCTTCCTTCTCTAACGTGCTCATTTAACTTTTCCCCTATTTTCTTCAATGAGTTTTATTTCTTTTATTTTCATCTGGATGCCTTTATTTAAAAAAAGTCATTCTGCATCTTTGCCATTCTAAAGTCACCACAATGTCTTCATTCCATTATTCAATGAGGCCATTTTCCTTTCTGCGGGCCTTTCCCCCTTCTATCTATTCATAACCTATCCTTCTATTCTGCTATATGAGGGCGATATTTGTCACCATCAGTGGCCGACCAAATGAGATGACCTTCTCATTGTGGTCATCTTTTCTTTTCTTTCTTTT
>NW_003852488.1:1823950-1827131 GCF_000181295.1 Otolemur garnettii | reverse complement strand
AAAAAAAAAAAATCATTATGATTCAAAATAACTGGGGTGGGGGGTAGGAAAAAATGCCAGCAAATAAAAGTGAAATATTTTTTGAAAGATCAATGTTCCGCCCCATGTTTAACATATTAATGTAACATACTTCACTGCTCAAATTCAGCCTTATTTTAGGCTGTGTGGTTTAAATCTTTTAAAATTATCTTTTGCCCACTATAACTAATATTCAACTACTGTCATTTTATTCTCCAAACATCACTAGACTTTAAAGTTCATAGATTCAGAGGGGCTTTTGTCTCCATTTGAGAATACAGAAACCATTTGGTCCCTGAGAGGCCTCACTGACCATCTGTCTCCAGAGCCAGTTCGTACAAGGTGGTTAACAAATGTTTTTTGAAATCAAATGAAATTTAAAATCAACTTGGCTCGGCGCCTGTGGCTCAAATGGCTAAGGCACCAGCCACGTACACCCAAGGTTCGAATCCAGCCTGGGCCCGCCAAACAACAATGACGGCGGCAACCAAAAAATAACCGGGCGTTATGGTGGGCACCTATAGTCCCAGCTACTTGGGAGGCAGAGGCAAGAGACTCACTTGAGCCCAGGAGTTGGAGGTTACCGTGAGCTGTGATGCCACAGCACTCTACCCAGGGGGACAGCTTGAGGCTCCTGTCTCAAAAAAAATAAAATAAAATAAAATAAAATCAACTTGAAGCTCTTAATATCTGCCACTTACAAATATCAGACTAAAAGCACAAAAATAAAATCCCTGGAAAACCGTATGGTGATACCTCAAAGAACTTAAAGTGGGCCCACCATTCGATCCAGCAATCCTACTGCTGAGTGTTTACCCAAAGGAAAAAAGGTCATTTTATAAAAAGGACACCTGCACTTGAATATTTATAGTGGCACAATTTGCAATGGCCGAGAGGTGGAAACAATCCAAGTGTCCACCAATACATGAGTAGATTAACAAAATGTGGTGTATGCATGCTATGGAGTACTACTCAGCCACACACACACAAAAATGGCGACTTCCTATCTTTTTGGACAATCTGGATGGAACTGGAAACCATTCCTCTAAGTGAAACATCACAAGAATGGAGAAACAAACATATGTCCTCAATACAAATTTGGAACTATGGAAGCGAATCTCAATGAAAATCAAGCTGGGGGGACGGAAAGGAGGGAGGAGTAAAGTCACACCTCTGGGTACAGGGCACACTATCTGAAGGAAGGTCTTTGCTTATAACTTTGATTCAATTTGTACAAAAAGCAAGGTATGTCAACAAAACACACACATGCCTCCTAATATTTTGAAATTTAGAAAAATACTTCAAAACACACATAATAAAATCAAGGAAAAGACAAAATAAATAAATAAAAATAAAACCCCAACTCCATTCTCCCTGGGACGATGTAAATTCAGCAACCTAGCACCACCACCAAAATATATTTAACATCTTAAATGCCTAACTTATTATTTACAGCATAACTCAGATACCAGGGAAATATAATGCTGTGACAAAAATAAAACCTCACTAATTTAGGCCAACACAAGGACCTGACCAGCTTGACTTAGAAAAATGACCCATTCTGTACTATAGTTCTGATTTATTCAGCATTGCAAATATAATTTTGCTTTTTGAAACAGAATCCTACTCTGTTGCCCCAGGCTAGAGTTCTATGGCATTAGCCTAGCTCACAGCAACCTCAAATTCTTGGGCTCAAGTGATTCTCTTGCCTCAGCCTCCCAAGTAGCTGGGACTACAGGTGCCCACCACAACATCCAACTAATTTTTCTATTTCAAATAGAGACAGGGGTCTCCCTCTTACTCAGACTGGTCTCTAACTCCTGAGCTCAAGCAGCCCTCCCTCCTCAGCCTCCCAGAGTGCTAGGATTATAGGCCAGAGCCACCAAAGCCCAGCCTCAAATTCAATAAATTTTAGCATTTGGTTGATTTGGATGTCCTTTAAAGGTCATGGGTTTAGTGAATAAAAACTGTACTATCAGAAATACTGCATATATTGTGAGCATTTTTTGAGAGAAATCTTTCAGAATCTAAAGTGACCTACATGTTTCCCTATCTTGTTAAGGAAAGTGAGCAGAATTTTCCTGATGGTTCAGAGATGTCCTTAGGAGGGCATCCATCACTATAAAATATCACTACAGCAGCCTCAGCACCTGCAGCAGGTAGGCTGCTTTCCCCTTACACAACACCATGCATTTAAGCATTTATTCTCAAACTTAGAGGAACACATCATCCTCTTTAATTTGTATTAAGTGGTCCCAGACTCTACATGTTTTGAGTTCCTCCAGTAGTTTTTCTATTTTCTAAATAACTGATTATCAGCTTCTGGCTTTATGTAACCTGAGATACTAGATTACCAGATTTGTTAAAACTGTCTTTAAAATAAATTTGGAGTGAAGTCTTGGGAGATTCTACAAATATTCATGGTCATCACTATGGTCCCTGAACTTTCTGATAGTCCCTTGGACTTCAGAAAGCTAATGTTCTTGGAGCTATTTAACACATTCCATCCATCTATCCATCTAACAAACACTTATTGAGTGCCTCCAAGGGCCAGAAACTTAATATAAAACAAGATTACAATGATTAATAAAACAAATATGGTCTTTACCCTACTCGAGTTTATAACTTAAGGAGGAGAAAGGCAATAAACAAGTGAACAAGCAAATAAACACGTAACAGCAACCATGGTACGTGTGTTCTCATTGTGATTACAGCAACCACAAATCTCCTGCATGATCATTTTGCTGTAATTACCTTCTATTTATGTTGCTTAGTACTTCCCAGGGTTTTTATGTAAACCACAAAAGTTAGGGGGTAAAAGCTTTGACAAAGAAGAAACTGAGGTTCGGAGAGCTTTACAAGGTCAGTGGACCAACCAGAGCTTGAACAAAGTTAAGTCTGACATGATACCCTCACCCCATCATCTTGTGTTCTTTCCACTGAATAAAAGGACATGGCTTGGAACAAGCTCCAGTTTCCCTCGCTATCCCTAGATTTTTAATCACCTACAAAGTTCTCCACAGTCTTTTGAAGCTGGTTCTTCTATAATTTGACAAGTTTGTGGGGGGAAGGTTTCCTACTTCTACACAGCAAGTTATTGAACACCCTTTGCCATGACGCCTAATAAAGGATGATAGCGGTAAGAAAAGATTCTCACAGGAGA
>NW_003852488.1:1809810-1823044 GCF_000181295.1 Otolemur garnettii | reverse complement strand
GGCTGGGGATTCGAACCCACCACCTTAGGTGTACGTGGCTGGCGCCTTAGCCAGTTGAGCTATAGGCACCGAACCTGGGGAAAAGTTTTAAACCCCCACCTTTTTTCTTTTTGAGACAGAGTCTCACTCTGTCCCCCTTCCTCCGTAGAGTGCCCTGGTGTCATAGCCATAGCACCCTCAAACTCTTGGGTTCAAGCAATCCTCTTGCCTCAGCTCCCTTGCTCCCCCAAGTTGCCGGGACTAAGGGTATGCAACTCTACACCTGGCTAGTTTTTCTATCTTTGGCAGAGATGGGCCTCACTCTTGCTCAGGCTGGTCTCAAACTCATGTAAGTGCAAGTAATCCACTTGCTTCTGCCTCCCAGAGTGCTAGATTTACAAGCGTGAGCCACCATGCCCAGCCTTAAGCCCCTTTTAGAAATGATCAAAAGAAAAATGTTATGGACAGAGTTGCTGTGAGCTTTGAGGCCAGCGCACTCTACTAATGGTGACAAAGTGAGATTCTGCCTCAATTAAAAAAAAAGAGAGAGAAATGTAAGTCTCCTGAGTCCCAGTCTCTCTATTCTTTTTCAAGTGCATATATGAGCTAAATTATACTTGTAGCTCAGCAGCTAGGGCACCGGCCACATACATCAGGGCTGGTAGGTTCAAACCTGGCCCTGGCCCGCCAAACAATAATGACAACTACAACAAAAAAATAGCCGGGCATTGTGGCAGGTGCCTATAGTCCCAGCTATCTGGGAGGCTGAGGCAAGAGAATCACTTAAGCCCAAGAGTTGGAGGTTGCTGTGAGCTGTGATGCCATGGCACTCTACTTAGGGCAACATAGTGAGACTCTGTCTCAAAAAATATATATATATATTTACGATAGCTCCTTGAAATAAAAAGAGAAAGATCCTTATTTTAGATATGAGAAGTATCTTATTTCAGAAATAAGGAGTTAAAGAGACTAAAATAAGCACTGTGATGACCCAGTCTCCTGTTGTCTGTAAGCCACAATAAGCAATTGAGCATTTCCATTGCTACCTACCCAAAGGCCAAAAGGACACTTCTAGCACCCTCTATTATCATTCTACAGTCTGACCAATTCTCAGAATAGAGCTAAGGACCTGTTTCTTGGATTAAAAAAAAAAATAAGTGGAAGAACTCAGAATCATTTTCTGGCCCTTTTTAAAAACTCAAATGCTACCAAACTTACCACCACCTCTATAGAGTCATACAGAGGTATATCCTTGCTAATAGGAAGATGGATTGAAACCAATTGAAATCTACAAACACTTGAATGAGATGGCATGTTTTCATTTTACTCAATGAGGTCTGACCTCTGTCTTACCTTGATCATTTCTCAATTTCCTTTGTTCAACCGGAAAAACTCACCAAATGGCAAGTTATTAAGCAAACTGTTTACCTTGTCTGCTAATAAAATTGATCAACAATACCCACTGCTCTTTTAAAACCTATGGATATACACACATTATCTGTCATGCTATTCTCAAAATTATTGGAAAATTTTGCATGTTGATTTTTTGAGAGAAATATGTTTAACCAATACAGCACAAATAACAGAAAAATTAAAAAGATAGAACACAAGAACATACCATCATTTTCCATTGCAACATCCCAGGACACTTAATATTTTTGAAAACAATCACTCGTAAGCATGGAAACAAGGCAATAGAGAACAAGAGTTGGTGTGGGTACTTCTAGAACATTTACATGACCGTAAATGAAGATGCTGCTTCATCTATAAAATGGAGCTGGTAATACTTACTCATTCTGCACTTTATATCTTTAACTTCCTTTGTGGTGAAGGCTAATGTACATACTTTCCACATTGTGTAGCAAATATAGTCCCTCTGCGTGACACTGGAAAACAGTCCTCACAAGTTCTCAGGTATCTCCCAACACTACAAACCTAAGAAATAAGAAATGGACCAGAACACCTGAAATTAGGCAGAAAAGTGGAAGTCATTTTACGCCACCACAACTGGTAGGCCAAGAATTAAGCAACAGAGCGGCCATTCGCATTAAGAATCACCTGCCACAAAAACTTGGGGTTGCATGAGCTGTAAGAAGGTAGAAACTGGGTTAGAGAAAATAGTTTCTTCCCCTCAGATGGAGGCCCAGGAAACTTCAAACTTTTAGATGTTACAAATATATTAGTAAACTTTAAAAAGAATCCCCCAAATCTTCTATAGCTGTGTAGCAGAATATTCACCTCCAGAATGAAATTGAAAGCATAAATACAAAAATTTCAAGCTCAACCACCCTCCTAGTTCCAGCAGGTATTCCTGGGAAGTTTTAATGAAAACAATTTGAGAGCTATTACAAAAGATAGAAAGTCACAAATTCTGTCATTTTTACCTAGGAAATAAGTCATGGATATTTTCCCTAATTTTAAAAATAAAACATGATTTAGCTTTCAGTGATAAACATATTCTCTGTTATATTTATTACACTTGTTACCTAGAATCTTTGGAACATTTCTAGGAAATTGCTGCCTGAGAAATTCAATAATGCATTTGATTAAGATTTTAACGTAAGAAAATTCACTCAAGACAGTTTAACAATGTATTTGTATACTTAAATAACATATACTGAAATGTTGGAGGAATCTAAGTTAACTATATACAAGTTAATTTTAAAATGTGCTAGGTGTTTTTCAGTTTACTAAAGATACTAATATTTTTGCAAGCAGGATCCATCGGGCTGCTATTTCTGCAACCAGGATCCACCCAGCTGCTTTATATAATTCAAACCTCCCCACCCCCACCTGTTCCACAAGAGGCCTGAGCTATACTAAAATTTTGCAAAGCCTTGCATTGTTCTCCCTGACACCGGATCAGCCGACACAAAAAAGCAACTGCCAGCTCAAAAGCAATCCGGTGATAGAGCCTGGTGCTATCTAATCAAGGGCAAAAGGTCACTTCCGAACAACTGGGCAATAAAAGATTATTTCTAGGGACAAAACAGAGAGGCCCAGTGGTGGGGGGTAGAAAGCGGGGAGGAGCTGGGGAGGAAGGAGGGCAAAAGGGCTCCCGTCTGTGGGAGGAAGTGCATTGACTCAAGGCAGCAGACGGGAACCATCTGGCTCCGTCGTCCGAGGTCTGTTCTTTAAGACAAGAGAGAAAGCCCCTTTAAAGGGGCCAGTGACTCTGGGTTGTGCGATTCAAACTTTTGAATAATATAAGACCAGCTTTCCCAGGCACAGAAAAACCAAGGAGCAAGGGAAGGAGGGGAGAAATATTTTACCAAAAAGGACATGTCCTAGCAGCAGAGGCTACTACAGGACTCATTGCTTTTGGCCTCAGCAGACAAACTCTCCTGATAGATACTAAGTAGACGACCCAGGAACTGTTGTTTAATTATTATTTGAAGTTAACCATAAGTTAAAACACACACACACACAATTTTCAAAGACTCTAAAAATCTTTTTTAGTGATACTGTTGTGCTAACATCTTCCTCTGTCCTCCCTGGAGTTCCTTCCACTTCACCACGCCCTTCCCCCATCTCTCTGGCTTCTGGAATCTTTTCACGAGTTCTTACTGAAGCACCTTTGAATGGGTGCAAGGAAATTAACATTCACCTATTACATTCACCCTACTTACTTTGGTCAGGGGAAAGTTAGAATTACAGATAGTATACCCTGTTTCCTCCCCCGCCGCCCCCAAAAGTCAGTACCAAGTAAACTATGTCCTCAGTTCTTGCATCTGTGATTTTTTTTTTTTACTACTGAGTAATTACCAACTGAAATAGAAAGTGTCCAGGCTGAGAGACCACTGCTGACTGTGTGGCTACAAACATGAGATCTTAATTACAGTAATTCAAAAGCCACAGAACAGGAAGCCTGATCATCTTCAGAGGTTTTTTGGTGTTTTTTTTTTTTTTTTTTAAATTGGAAGGGGACAGCATGGCTAACAGATCAGCTGATCTGAGATTGTTCAGGGTGGGCCACAGTATGATATTCATGCTCCTAAATATACATGTCTTTTTAAAAATGGCTGTGTCCAAAAATTGGATTTGGAATAAATATCTGCCAACCAATCCAGAAATTCTGCTAGACAGGAAATAGAGCATTTAAATGTCTATTTCTCTGAGGACAACTAAACCTTTGTCCCCACAGAACATATTGAGAAACTGTTCTACAGAGGAAATTTCATGTAAATAGGACGCAAAAAGGTAGTCAAGGAAACTAGAACTTGCTTTTTGACACCCACATATGCATGAGAATATGTTACAAGAGAAAAATAATGAAATGACATTATGAATGTCAACAACTTTTATTACGTGTCCATTGCACACTCATCACTAGATGATAGATATTATAAAAATCAGAAAAATACCCAGGATCTATTCCCTCAAGGAGTTCATATGGAAAACACACAAAAGAATCTGTAGATAAGCCCACTACTAACTGTTCATTAATGCTTACAAGATACTGGAATAAAATGCTCTCTGGATTAAGTCAGTTTACTTAGGGAAGACTTTAATGGTGAGATGAATTTCAAATAGATTTTTTTTTTTCAAAAAGAATTTTAAAGAAGGAGAGACACATGATTTGGCAGAGGGCAGTCGCTTCCAGCCAAGGAAGTTTAAAGATAGAATGACTAATTCTGGGTCTGGACAACTAGATTCGATGCTCTGAAATTAAGAGATATAATAGGTAAAGACAGTTCAGGGAGCAAAGACCAGCCAGAGAGGAGAGCATATGAAAGTATTGTGGATAAAGACATGAGCTCTGACTAGGCGCCTGTAGCTCAAGCAGCTGGGCACCGGCCACAGACACCGGATCTGGAGGGTTCGAATCCAGCCTGGGCCCGCCAAACAACAATGACAACTATAACCAAAAAATAGCCCGGGGTTGTGGTGGGCGCCTGTAGTCCCAGCTACTTGGGAGGCTGAGGCAAGAGGATCACTTAAGTCCAAGAGTTTGAGGTTGCTGTGAGCTGTGATGCCATGGTACTCTACCCAGGGTGACAGCTTGAGATGCTGTCTCAAAAATAAAAAAATGACGTGAGCTTCAAGTGCAAATCAAAACTAGGAAGGACAGAGCACTTCACATCCATTATGATAAGGGCTATTACTAAAAAAAATAGAAAATAACAAGTATTGGGGAGGATATAGAAAAATTGGAACCCTTGTGCACTATTTGTAGGAATATAAATAATGTAGCCACTGTAGAAAATAGTGTGAAAGTTCCCAAAAATTAAACATGGACTGGCTCTGCCCCTGTATCTCAGTGGCTAGGGCGCCAGCCACATACACCAGAACTGGTGGGTTCAAACCCAGCCCCGTCCTGCTAAACAACAATGACAACAACCAAACACAGCCGGGCAGGCATTGTGGTGGGCATCTGTAGTCCCAGCTACTTGGGAGGCTGAGGCAAGAGAATCGCGTAAGTCCAGGAGTTAGAGGTTGCTGTGAGCTGTGTGACGCCACAGCACTCTACCCAGGGTGACATAGACTCTGTCTCAAAAAAAAAAAAAAAAATTAAACATGGACTTACCATACGACCCAGTCATTCCACATCTGGGTATTTATCCAAAAGAATTGAAAATAGAGATTCAAAAAGGTGTTTGTTCAACCATGTTCATAGCAGCATTATTCACAATAGCAAAATGGAGGAAACAACCCAAATGTCTATCAGTGCGACAGACATACCAACAAAATGTGGTATATAAAGACAATGGAATTTTATCTAGCTTTAAAATGGAAGGAAATTCTGAACCATGATATTTAAAATGCACTTTGAGGCTTGGTGCCCATAGTTCAGTGGTTAGGGAGCTGGCCACATACACAGAGGCAGGCAGGTTTGAACCCGGCCCGGGTCTGCTAAACAACAATGACAACTGCAACAAAAAAATAGCCGGGCATTGTGGCCAGTGCCTATAGTCCCAGCTACTTGGGAGGCTGAGACAAGAGAATCGCTTAAGCCCAAGAGTTTGAGGTTGCTGTGAGCTGTGACTCTGGCACCTCGTGAGGGTAAGATAGTGAGACTCTGTCTCAAAAAAATAAAATAAAAAGCATTTTGAAACATTATGCTAAATGAAATAAGCCAGATACAAAGATATAAATATTGCATGGCTCCACTTATTTGGGGCACCTAGAGCAGTCACATTCTTAGACACAGATAGCACAATTGTGGTTACCCATGGCCCAGGAGGAAGGGAATGGGAAGCTATTGTTTAATGAGTACAGAGTTTTTGTTTCAGATGATAAAAACATCTGGAAATAGATAATGGGGGTGGTTGCACAACAATGAGAATGTCCTGAGACTTTGGGCAAGGTACTTACTCCTTAAGGCTCAAATTCCTCAGTTACAGAACAGCGATAATGACACCCACAACCCACGGCTATAAATATAAGACATAACGTAAAATGTCTGACATTTAGGAAATGGATTAACTTTGATTTCTGGTTGTAAGAAATGGAATCACTAACTGAAGCAGCCTAAGGAATTCACTGGTTTATTGAACCAACTAAGGGCCCCGATTTTTTTGTATCTGGTGCGGTAGTTTCCCTGATTGCTGACTGCTAGAGAGAGAATAGAAAGAATGGGGTTCCATGCTCACATCCTCAGGTCTTCACGAGGAGACAGCAGAAAGCTCATCTTTGGGTCCTACTTGGAAACATCCTAAGGAAAGTCTCTGACTAGACCAGCCTTGGCCACATGCCCATCCCTTGGGCCAATCACTGTGGCTAAAGTAGGAAAGTGAAAAAAAAAACCATTAAAAGCACACATTAAAGAGGGAGGATAAAACATAGCTGCTAGGAGAATATTGTGAAGCAAGTTAACATTTTGGGAGGTTACAATGACAGCAAACTCAGGAAATGGTAAGCTGAATTTTATACATAAGGTAAATAGAAGCCAACTTAGATATCTGAGCAGAGAAATGATCTAAGAAATATGCATTTCATATCATTTCAAGCTAATTGATTTATCAATAGCTCATTTTTCAATACTCTCATGATAAGCTATTTCACATAGGATAATTTTCCAAATAAATGAAATGTACTGTCCCAAGTATTAAAATTTTTATTTCAAATTTTTACTAAAATATATTCTATTCTGGCCAGACATGGTGGCTTATGCCTGTAATCTTAGCACTTTGAGAAGCTGAGACAGGATGATCACTTGAGGTCAGGAGTTGGAGACCGGGCTGGTAAAAATAGCAAGACTACCCCTACTCCCACCCCAGCCTTCTCTACAAAAATAAAAAAATTTTAAAAATAGCCAGGCATGGTGGTGTGGGCTTGTAGTCCTACTTACTTAGAAGGCTGAAGCAGGAGGCTTGTATGAGCCTAGGAGTTTGAGGTGGCTGTGAGTTATCATTGTACCACTATACTCAAGCCTAGAAAACAAAGCAAGACTCCCCCCATCCCCCTGCAAGGAAAAAAAAAAAATATATATATATATATATACTTTTCTTTTATAATAAAACACAAAAACATTTTTTATAAATTCAAGATTATGAAAATAAAATATCATACTGTATCACAGTACACCAATAATCTCAAGAATAGTTTTAGTGCTTAAACCTGCTAGAATCCTTTACTCCAAGGCCCAGAGGACATCTTGTAGGTCAACAGTTATTACTTCACACTATTCTCATTTTGTCTGCTTCAAAAAAAAAAAAAAATCCCCTCTTTTCCTTCATCCTTCATCCTGCTTCTAATTGCTGAGTACCGAACATCCAGATAATTATTACTCTGAGTAAAATGAGACGCTCAGGGTGCATTTTACAGGAAAAAAGTGGATTGGCTTGAGTCCAAAGAATGGTTATTATAGGTATTCAAGGATTTGTTCTCCTTCAGTTTCATAAAAGTGTTTAGGAAAGTTGGAAGTCAATCTCCGCCTGAAATTCAGGTGCTTCAGAACATAGACTCAAGAAGTTTTAACCTTTGTGGTGAATCAAAGATGGCTAAGTAAGGCATTGAAAGTTTCTAATATTTTGGAGACATAGTTTATAAAAATGAATGACATAAAGAAGATCACCAAGTTTTAAACTCTGAGTTTTAGATTATAGATATAATAGGAATTCAGAAGAGATATGTCAGCGTATTTACAAAGCAGATTTATTTGACCCAGGCTTTATTGGGTTTTTTTTTTTTTTTTTGGCAGTTTTTGGCCAGAGCTGGGCTCAAACCCATCACCTCTCGCATGAGGCCAACGCCTTACTCCTTTGAGCCACAGGCGCCACCCCCCAGGCTTTATTGTTATTGAATTTACGAACTAGATACTCTGAAGAAATACCCAGCAGATTAGGAGTGTCTTAAATTTGAAATAAGTCACGAGAGTGGCTGACATAGTCTCTACTGTCACTACTACAACAAATAAATCTCTCATCGCCAATACTGTGATCCCTGTTGATAACTTCATGATTTCCTCAACTTCTCCACAAGGCGATTCTAATTCTGCTACTGGCCAAAGTACTGATGGTGCAATAAATAGCAACGTGTCTTGGAGGAGACGCCCCCAGAGAAGCCTGGAGAATGCGCACACTCTCTTTATCTGCAATCTTCAGGAACATTCGCAACAGCACTCCTCACCTAGTATTTTCAGGAGCAAATGCTCAAATACTTAAAAACATAAGCGAATCAGTGACTGCATATTCTTGAAAGGAGAACAGTGTGTTAAGGGGAAGACCAAAGAAGACAGGAGAAGTCCAGAAGAGCTCTTTTCTTGTTTTCTCTTTCAGAAAGCCTACTGAAGTCAAATATAACATCATTTTTCTCTTGTCATGAAAAGAAGTAAGTGATAAAATGATTAACCACAGGCAAAAAGAACACAGTTTTGCGTACACTGCCTGTCTGCCATTCTCAGAAGGTAAACTCCTGGGTAAAACCTGTGCCTCTGCCAAGGCATTGAGTCTCTCCAGCTATGTAAACTGCAAAGAGTTTGCAAAGGAACAAATCCAGGACATAACCCCCTTGAGGACAACAAAAGGGATACTTGTCCCAACATTCACATTGCATCACGCCACTTCACAACTCATAATGAGTCTAGAGAGAAAGGCATGGTTTTGGCATGGCCCCGTCCTGTTGCTCTCATTCCATAAGACAAGGCAAGCATAGCCTTATTTTATTTTCTGGTTCACATTTTATCTGCTTGAATCTACCTAGCATGGCATTGACAAACTGTTATATCAAACTAAGCCTGACTATGCAGAGTAGCCAAATAACTTAGAACATGTTTTTTTTTTTTAAGTGTTTTGCTGTAAGTTGAAAACAATCTTAACAATCAATCAAGGCCTGATACTTTATGTTGGGGGCTTATTTAAGCACCTTTCTTTTCCTTCTCCCATCTATATCACTGATAACTGAGTTCTTATACAAAGAGGCTAAGGGACTTTATGTTTTCTATGTATTTAGTTGATACTACCCTAGATGCTGACTACATAAGATATTTTACTACTACACAAATACATAATAAACCCAAACCTGCCAGAGTGGAAAACAAGAATTTTGCAAATAAAAATTCTGACTCGGCTCTGTGCCTGTGGCTCAAGTGGCTAAGGTGCCAGCCACATACACCTAAGGTGGTGGGTTCGAATCCCCAGCCCGGGCCCGCCAAACAACCATGACAGCTGCAACCAAAAAATAGCCAGGCATTGTGGTGGGCACCTGTGGTCCCAGCTAGTTGGGAGGCGGAGGCAGGAGACTCGCTTGAGCCCAGGAGTTGGAGGTTGCTGTGAGCTGTAATGCTACAGCACTCTACCCAGGGGGACAGCTTGAGGCTCTGTCTCAAAAAAAAAAAAAAATTCTGACTCGGGTAGATAGATCATCAATGCACCTTTGGCCATCATGATTTATAGACTATAATTTTTCACTCCTAAATCTTCCATTTTTACTCATCAGACCAAATATTTAAAATCTGCATGTTAAAAATAGCTACTGTATAAAAAAGGCCATACCTGACATTCACAAACGAATAAAGCCATATCTGAAGTGCCAAGACACACCCATTTCATAACACACACACACACCCCATGAGTCCTGAGTTTATTTAAACTTTGCCAGACTTGACACATTTTAGTTTTAAGTTTGTATATATTTTGATTCAAATTCTTTTAGGTTAACTTCGAGGAATTTTCCCCAATGCCAATACGTGTTGTGTAAAATAGTAAAGGCCACAACAAATTTTAAGATAAAAAAAAACTTAGCATATGGAATTAGTTCTGCACTATTTATTCTTATTTCCTTGAATCTATAGTCAAAACATTATAGGAGAAATCAGAAGATTAAAGTCATAACTTCTTGGCCACAGGCTTCTTTCTCCAGCCTTCATCTCTTTGATCTAATTACTTGCACTGACAAAAATATGGGAGAAAAAACAAATTATTCACCATTTTAGTACTTCAGCAATAGGCTTTAGGTCCTTCTCAGGAGTGAAGCAGAGTTTTTAGCGCAGTAAAGAGATCAGTTATCCACAGTGGATCACACCTGTAATCCTAGCACTCTGGGAGGCCTGGTTGGGTGGATCTCCTGAGCTCAGGAGTTCAGAGACCAGCCTGAACAAGAGTGGGATCCTGTCTCTACTAAAAAAAAAAAAAATTAAAATTAAAAAAAAATTATGAGTTATCCATGGCCCAGAGCTAGCGATGGGAAGCATTTATAAATTAGTTGAAGAGCTGAAACTTACCTGCAGCAAACATTACAATGCTGACTGAAGGCAAATCCATTTGCTTTGGGAGTCAGCAGCACTGATAGGGCTAACAACCTCTTAATGAGAGTTGAGGAGCTGCCAGATGGATATTTGCTCTAGGGTCTAAAGCCATTCCCTACCCTGCACACAGGTAAGTCACTGAAGTACCTGCAGACCACAACTCCTTATGCTAAAGCTAGATGGATTATCTTTTATCCAGCTTTTTTAAAAAGCCATACTGTATAGAGCTGCCATAACAAAATACCACAGACTAGACAGTTTCAACAATAGCAATTTTGAGCAGCTCCTCAACTTTCATTAAGAGGTCGTTAGCCCTACCGATGCTGCTGACTCCCAAAGCAAATGGATTTTCTTCCCAGCTCTGGAGGCTAGAATTCCAAGATCAAGATGTCCCAGAACCTCTCCAACTTGTGTGTGGATGGCCGCCTTCTCTCTGTGCCCCCACACAGCCTTTGCTGTGCCAAACTGAGAGAGAGAGAACACAAGCACCCAGCTCACCTGTGCACACTCCTTTGTCTTTTTCTTTACTTATACAGTCAATCAGATTATATCCCCTCCTTATTACTCCATTTAACCTTTATAACCTCCTTATAGTTTCCTATTTCCAAATACAGTCACAGTGGGGATTAGAACTTCAACATATGAATCTGTGGGGGCACAATTCAGTCCATAGAGTCATGGAGAGTTATGAAAGCCCAAGAACGCCAAAAGGTTAAGGTTCTTGGGCCCCGAAGTGTAGGTCCTTTAAGCTCCCTTGAAAAAAAAATCAGTCTCCTGCATAAAAATATGCTTTAGTTTTTTTCAATCTCTGGCTCTTACTGAAGTGTACCGCAATACATAACAATATGAACTATTTCTACCTTTTTGAGGACACTGTCCATTTCCAACATGCAATATTTGCTATAGTTCTTCGTGAGAACGATCCTTTGGATTTTAGTGCTGAGGCAAAAATTATCTTCCATGAGAACGTGCTGATTTCTATCAAGGATAAGAACATCATACTATGAAATTTTCACTTTTTCTTGTAGTCTGGCAGAAATTTTGTATCATCTGGGATGCTCAGACATAGCAAATTTATTAACTGCTTGGAGATACAACCTTAATCTTATATTTTTTGTCTTTTATCCTGATCTTATTTTTGTTTCAGTAAAAATTCTCCTAATATGTGTTTTAGCTACTCAAAAACACTTTTTTATTAAAGACATAGTGTTTAAAGTTAATCCCTGGTACAAGTTCTTCATAAGATTAAACTAGATATTTAAAAATCAACATTCATGAAAAAAATAACCTAGAAGACAAAGAGAGTCACCGCCCAAAGCGAATCCTAATTTCCCTTTAAGTTTTCACTAATCATTTCCAGGAGAATTAATGCCTGGCAATGAATATGAAAATAAAACTTTAAAAGTAGCAAAGTTCACTTAAAGGTAGAAGACAGAATTTTCCAGCATAGCTTATGGATCATTTCAAGCCATTTTTGCGCAAATTAATTAACTTTCAGACGGGCTGATGAGTTTCTAAAGTGACCCAGCATCTTAGCTAACAATATATTGTAGTTGCTAGGAAATAGACAAGGTTTACCCTGTTCTAGATGCAACGCCATTGTTTTCTGCATTGACTCTCTTCACAAGATGGTGTGCTCCCAGATAATACAGTTTAAAACCTTAAATATTTAACATTAAATATTAAAAGAAAGAAGCAGAAGCTGGGCATCCTGGAAGAAAAGGACAGAAGCCTCCTTCTGAGTCTGCACATATGTAGGCTGTGACTTTGAGTCCTCTCACCGGTAAGATTAATGCGTAGGGAAAAGCTGAGCTTTTTAAGTTTTAGAAAGAAACTCATGTTTCTAGAAATGAAAGGTCAAAGAAATCAGAAACAAAAATGTGTAGTTCTTTTATTATGGTACAAAAATAGTGCACTGGAATAATATGTTGTATGATGTAAAAGCCCAGAGGAAGCATTTACAAAATGCCAGCAACATGTGTTGGGATAATATTGCAAATCAGTCATGTATGGATGTCAGAAAACAATATGCTGGGCAGCGCCTGTGGCTCAAGGAGTAGGGCACTGGCCCCATATGCCGAGAATGGTAGGTTCAAGCCCAGCCAAAAACTGCAACAAAAAAAAAAAAGAAAAGAAAAAGAATACTATATGCTGTTGGATCTGCTGAGCAAATAAAATGTACCCCAAAGTGAGTAAAGTCTTCCTGAAACTTTTCTCAAATATGACAGACTTCCATAAAACCTGTTTTATACTGTGGCCTCCATTATCTATTTTGGTTGGAATATTTAAAAAACTATAGGTAAGGCTCGGCACCTGTAGCTCAGCGGCCAGGGCACCAGCCACATACACTGGAGCTGATGGGTTCTAATCCAGCCCAGGCCTGCCAAACAATGACAACTACAACCAAACAATAGCCGGGCACTGTGGAGGGCGCCTGTAGTCCCAGCTATTTGAGAGGCTAAGGCAAGAGAATCGCTGAAACCCAAGAGTTGGAGGTTGCTGTGAGCTGTGACACCATGGCACTCTACCCAGGGTGACAACTTGAGACTCTGTATCAAAAAAAAAAAA